>NC_056729.1:1851604220-1851713197 GCF_019279795.1 Protopterus annectens | reverse complement strand
AAAATGGGGGGCTTTTAAAGGTTGGGTTAAAAGGTTTTTCTGAAGAAGTTGGAATTTGAAATAAATGTGATGCATGGTTTAAAGGGAAATTTTTCGGGGAAGGGAAGTGGGGGGTTGAGTTTAATGGGGGATGGCAGGGTTTGGGGGGGGGGGGGGGGGGGGGGGGGGTAAAAGGTCTGACAGAAGTGGTGTGAGAGTAATGTGATGCATGGTATAAAAGGTCTGAAGAAGTGGTGTGAGAGTAATGTGATGCATGGTTGTAAAAAGTCTGAAGAAGTGGTGTGAGAGTAATGTGATGCATGGTTGTAAAAGGTCTGAAGAAGTGGTGTGAGGGTAATGTCATGCGTGGTTGGAAAAAGTCTGAAGAAATGGTGTGAGTAATGTGATGCATGGTTGTAAAAGGTCTGAAGAAGTGGTGTGAGAGTAATGTGATGCATGGTTGTAAAAGGTCTGAAGAAGTGGTGAGAGAGTAATGTGATGCATAGTTTTAGAAGGTCTGAAGAAGTGGTGTGAGAGTAATGTGATGCATGGTTGTAAAAGGTCTGAAGAAGTGGTGTGAGAGTAATGTGATGCATGGTTGTAAAAGGTCTGAAGAAGTGGTGTGAGAGTAATGTGATGCATGGTTGTAAAAGGTCTGAAGAAGTGGTGTGAGCGAAATGTGATGCATGGTTGTAAAATGTCTGAAGGAGTGGTGTGAGAGTAATGTGATGCATGGTTTTAAAAGGTCTGAAGAAGTGGTGTGAGAGTACTGTGATGTATGGTTGTAAAAGGTCTGAAGAAGTGATGTGAGGCTAATGTGATGCATAGTTGTAAAAGGTCTGAAGAAGTGGAGTGAGAGTTATGTGATGCATGGTTGTAAGTGGTGTGAGAGTAATGTGATGCATGGTTGTAAAAGGTCTGAAGAAGTGGTGTGAGAGTAATGTGATGCATGGTTGTAAAAGGTCTGAAGAAGTGGTGTGAGTGTAATGTGATGCATGGTTGTAAAAGGTCTGAAGAAGTGGTGTGAGTAATGTGATGCATGGTTGTAAAAGGTCTGAAGAAGTGGTGTGAGAGTAATGTGATGCATGGTTTAAAAGGTCTGAAGAAGTGGTGTGAGAGTAATGTGATGCATGGTTGTAAAAGGTCTGAAGAAGTGGTGTGAGAGTAATGTGATGCATGGTTGTAAAAGGTCTGAAGAAGTGGTGTGAGAGTAATGTGATGCATGGTTGTAAAAGGTCTGAAGAAGTGGTGTGAGAGTAATGTGATGCATGGTTGTAAAAGGTCTGAAGAAGTGTGTGAGTAATGTGATGCATGGTTGTTAAAGGTCTGAAGAAGTGGTGTGAGAGTAATGTGATGCATGGTTGTAAAAGGTCTGAAGAAGTGGTGTGAGAGTAATGTGATGCATGGTTGTAAAAGGTCTGAAGAAGTGGTGTGAGAGTAATGTGATGCATGGTTGTAAATGGTCTGAAGAAGTGGTGTGAGAGTAATGTGATGCATGGTTGTAAAAGGTCTGAAGAAGTGGTGTGAGAGTAATGTGATGCATGGTTGTAAAAGGTCTGAAGAAGTGGTGTGAGAGTAATGTGATGCATGGTTGTAAAAGGTCTGAAGAAGTGGTGAGAGTAATGTGATGCATGGTTGTAAAAGGTCTGAAGAAGTGGTGTGAGAGTAATGTGATGCATGGTTGTAAAAGGTCTGAAGAAGTGGTGTGAGAGTAATGTGATGCATGGTTGTAAAAGGTCTGAAGAAGTGGTGTGAGAGTAATGTGATGCATGGTTGTAAAAGGTCTGAAGAAGTGGTGTGAGTAATGTGATGCATGGTTGTAAAAGGTCTGAAGAAGTGGTGTGAGAGTAATGTGATGCATGGTTGTAAAAGGTCTGAAGAAGTGGTGTGAGAGTAATGTGATGCATGGTTGTAAAAGGTCTGAAGAAGTGGTGTGAGAGTAATGTGATGCATGGTTGTAAAAGGTCTGAAGAAGTGGTGTGAGTAATGTGATGCATGGTTGTAAAAGGTCTGAAGAAGTGGTGTGAGAGTAATGTGATGCATGGTTGTAAAAGGTCTGAAGAAGTGTTGAGAGTAATGTGATACATGGTTGTAAAAGGTCTGAAGAAGTGGTGTGAGAGTAATGTGATGCATGGTTGTAAAAGGTCTGAAGAAGTGGTGTGAGAGTAATGTGATGCATGGTTGTAAAAGGTCTGAAGAAGTGGTGTGAGAGTAATGTGATGCATGGTTGTAAAAGGTCTGAAGAAGTGTTGAGAGTAATGTGATGCATGGTTGTAAAAGGTCTGAAGAAGTGGTGTGAGAGTAATGTGATGCATGGTTGTAAAAGGTCTGAAGAAGTGGTGTGAGAGTAATGTGATGCATGGTTGTAAAGGTCTGAAGAAGTGGTGTGAGAGTAATGTGATGCATGGTTGTAAAAGGTCTGAAGAAGTGGTGTGAGAGTAATGTGATGCATGGTTGTAAAAGGTCTGAAGAAGTGGTGTGAGAGTAATGTGATGCATGGTTGTAAAAGGTCTGAAGAAGTGGTGTGAAAGTAATGTGATGCATGGTTGTAAAAGGTCTGAAGAAGTGGTGTGAGAGTAATGTGATGCATGGTTGTAAAAGGTCTGAAGAAGTGGTGTGAGAGTAATGTGATGCATGGTTGTAAAAGGTCTGAAGAAGTGGTGTGAGAGTAATGTGATGCATGGTTGTCAAAGGTCTGAAGAAGTGGAGTGAGAGTTATGTGATGCATGGTTGTAAGGTCTGAAGAAGTGGTGTGAGGGTAATGTGATGCATGGTTGTAAAAGGTCTGAAGAAGTGGTGTGAGTAATGTGATGGACAGTTGTAAAAGGTCAGAAGAAGAGTAATGTGATGCATGGTTGTAAAAGGTCTGAAGAAGTGGTGTGAGAGTAATGTGATGCATGGTTGTAAAAGGTCTGAATAAGTGGTGTGAGAGAAATGTTATGCATGGTTCTTAAACGTCTGACGAAGTGGGGTGAGAGTAATGTGATGCATGGTTGTAAAAGGTCTGAAGAAGTGGTGTGAGAGTAATGTGATGCATGGTTGTAAAAGGTCTGAAGAAGTGGTGTGAGAGTAATGTGATGCATGGTTGTAAAAGGTCTGAAGAAGTGGTGCAAGAGTAATGTGATGCATGGTTGATAAAGGTCTGAAGAAGTGGTGCAAGAGTAATGTGATGCATGGTTGTAAAAGGTCTGAAGAAGTGGTGTGAGAGTAATGTGATGCATGGTTGTAAAAGGTCTGAAGAAGTGGTGTGAGAGTAATGTGATGCATGGTTGTAAATGTCTGAAGAAGTGGTGTGAGTAATGTGATGCATGGTTGTAAAATGTCTGAAGAAGTGGTGTGAGAGTAATGTGATGCATGGTTGTAAAAGGTCTGAAGAAGTGGTGTGAGAGTAATGTGATGCATGGTTGTAAAAGGTCTGAAGAAGTGGTGTGAGAGTAATGTGATGCATGTTTTTAAAGGTCTGAAGAAATGGTGTGAGAGGAATGTGATGCATGGTTGTAAAAGGTCTGAAGAAGTGGTGTGAGTAATGTGATGCATGGTTGTAAAAGGTCTGAAGAAGTGGTGTGAGAGTAATGTGATGCATGATTGTAAAAGGTCTGAAGAAGTGGTGTGAGTAATGTGATGCATGGTTGTAAAAGGTCTGAAGAAGTGGTGTGAGAGTAATGTGATGCATGGTTGTAAAAGGTCTGAAGAAGTGGTGCGAGAGTAATGTGATGCATGGTTGTAAAAGGTCTGAAGAAGTGCGAGGGTAATGTGATGCATGGTTGTAAACGGTCTGAAGAAGTGGTGCGAGAGTAATGTGATGCATGGTTGTAAAAGGTCTGAAGAAGTGGTGTGAGTAATGTGATGCATGGTTGTAAAAGGTCTGAAGAAGTGGTGTGAGAGTAATGTGATGCATGGTTGTAAAAGGTCTGAAGAAGTGGTGTGAGAGTAATGTGATGCATGGTTGTAAAAGGTCTGAAGAAGTGGTGTGAGAGTAATGTGATGCATGGTTGTAAAAGGTCTGAAGAAGTGGTGTGAGAGTAATGTGATGCATGGTTGTAAAAGGTCTGAAGAAGTGTTGTGAGAGTAATGTGATGCATGGTTGTAAAAGTTCTGAAGTGGTGTGAGAGTAATTTGATGCATGGTTGTAATAGGTCTGAAGAAGTGTTGAGAGTGATGTGATACATGGTTGTAAAAGGTTTGCAGAAGTGGTGTGAGAGTAATGTGATGCATGGTAGTAAAATGTCTGAAGAAGTGATGTGAGGGTAATGCGATGCATGGTTGTAAAAGGTCTGAAGAAGTGTGAGAGTAATGTGATGCATGGTTATAAAAGGTCTGAAGAAGTGGTGTGAGAGTAATGTGATGCATGGTTGTAAAAGGTCTGAAGAAGTGGTGTGAGAGTAATGTGATGCATGGTTGTAAAAGGTCTGAAGAAGTGGTGTGAGTAATGTGATGCATGGTTGTAAAAGGTCTGAAGAAGTGGTGTGAGAGTAATGTGATGCATGGTTGTAAAAGGTCTGAAGAAGTGGTGTGAGAGAGTAATGTGATGCATGGTTTTAAAAGGTCTGAAGAAGTGGTGTGAGAGTAATGTGATGCATGGTTGTAAAAGGTCTGAAGAAGTGGTGTGAGAGTAATGTGATGCATGGTTGTAAAAGTCTGAAGAAGTGGTGTGAGAGTAATGTGATGCATGGTTGTAAAAGGTCTGAAGAAGTGGTGTGAGAGTAATGTGATGCATGGTTGTAAAAGGTCTGAAGAAGTGGTGTGAGAGTAATGTGATGCATGGTTGTAAAAGGTCTGAAGAAGTGGTGTGAGAGTAATGTGATGCATTGGTGTGATGCATGGTTGTAAAAGGTCTGAAGAAGTGGTGTGAGAGTAATGTGATGCATGGTTGTAAAAGGTCTGAAGAAGTGGTGTGAGAGTAATGTGATGCATGGTTGTAAAAGGTCTGAAGAAGTGGTGTGAGAGTAATGTGATGCATGGTTGTAAAAGGTCTGAAGAAGTGGTGTGAGAGTAATGTGATGCATGGTTGTAAAAGGTCTGAAGAAGTGGTGTGAGAGTAATGTGATGCATGGTTGTTAAAGGTCTGAAGAAGTGGTGTGAGAGTAATGTGATGCATGGTTGTAAAAGGTCTGAAGAAGTGGTGTGAGAGTAATGTGATGCATGGTTGTAAAAGGTCTGAAGAAGTGGTGTGAGTAATGTGATGCATGGCTGTAAAGGTCTGAAGAAGTGGTGTGAGAGTAATTTGATGCATGGTTGTAAAAGGTCTGAAGAAAGCTTGAAAGTAATGTGATGCATGGTTGTAAAAGGTCTGAAGAAGTGGTGTGAGAGTAATGTGATGCATGGTTGTAAAAGGTCTGAAGAAGTGGTGTGAGAGTAATGTGATGCATGGTTGTAAAAGGTCTGAAGAAGTGGTGTGAGAGTAATGTGATGCATGGTTGTAAAAGGTCTGAAGAAGTGGTGTGAGAGTAATGTGATGCATGGTTGTAAAAGGTCTGAAGAAGTGGTGTGAGTAATGTGATGCATGGTTGTAAAAGGTCTGAAGAAGTGGTGTGAGAGTAATGTGATGCATGGTTGTAAAAGGTCTGAAGAAGTGGTGTGAGAGTAATGTGATGCATGGTTGTAAAAGGTCTGAAGAAGTGGTGTGAGAGTAATGTGATGCATGGTTGTAAAGGTCTGAAGAAGTGGTGTGAGAGTAATGTGATGCATAGTTGTAAAAGGTCTGAAGAAGTGGTGTGAGAGTAATGTGATGCATGGTTGTAAAAGGTCTGAAGAAGTGGTGTGAGTAATGTGATGCATGGTTGTAAAATGTCTGAAGAAGTGGTGTGAGAGTAATGTGATGCATGGTTGTAAAAGGTCTGAAGAAGATGTTTGAGAGTAATGTGATACATGGTTGTAAAGGTCTGAAGAAGTGGTGTGAGAGTAATGTGATGCATGGTTGTAAAAGGTCTGAAGAAGTGGTGTGAGAGTAATGTGATGCATGGTTGTAAAAGGTCTGAAGAAGTGGTGTGAGAGTAATGTGATGCATGGTTGTAAAAGGTCTGAAGAAGTGGTGTGAGAGTAATGTGATGCATGGTTGTAAAAGGTCTGAAGAAGTGGTGTGAGAGTAATGTGATGCATGGTTGTAAAAGGTCTGAAGAAGTGTTGAGAGTAATGTGATGCATGGTTGTAAAAGGTCTGAAGAAGTGGTGTGAGAGTAATGTGATGCATGGTTGTAAAAGGTCTGAAGAAGTGGTGTGAGAGTAATGTGATGCATGGTTGTAAAAGGTCTGAAGAAGTGGTGTGAGAGTAATGTGATGCATGGTTGTAAAAGGTCTGAAGAAGTGGTGCGAGCGTAATGTGATGCATGGTAAAAAGGTCTGAGAGTAATGTGATGCATGGTTGTAAAAGGTCTGAAGAAGTGGTGTGAGAGTAATGTGATGCATGGTTGTAAAAGGTCTGAAGAAGTGGTGTGAGAGTAATGTGATGCATGGTTGTAAAAGGTCTGAAGAAGTGTGAGAGTAATGTGATGCATGGTTGTAAAAGGTCTGAAGAAGTGGTGTGAGAGTAATGTGATGCATGGTTGTAAAAGGTCTGAAGAAGTGGTGTGAGAGTAATGTGATGCATGGTTTAATAGGTCTGAAGAAGTGGTGTGAGAGTAATGTGATGCATGGTTGTAAAAGGTCTGAAGAAGTGGTGTGAGAGTAATGTGATGCATGGTTGTAAAAGGTCTGAAGAAGTGGTGTGAGTAATGTGATGCATGGTTGTAAAAGGTCTGAAGAAGTGGTGTGAGAGTAATGTGATGCATGGTTGTAAAAGGTCTGAAGAAGTGGTGTGAGAGTAATGTGATGCATGGTTGTAAAAGGTCTGAAGAAGTGGTGTGAGAGTAATGTGATGCATGGTTGTAAAATGATGCATGGTTGTAAAGGTCTGAAGAAGTGGTGTGAGAGTAATGTGATGCATGGTTGTAAAAGGTCTGAAGAAGTGGTGTGAGAGTAATGTGATGCATGGTTGTAAAAGGTCTGAAGAAGTGGTGTGAGAGTAATGTGATGCATGGTTGTAAAAGGTCTGAAGAAGTGGTGTGAGAGTAATGTGATGCATGGTTGTAAAAGGTCTGAAGAAGTGGTGTGAGAGTAATGTGATGCATGGTTGTAAAAGGTCTGAAGAAGTGGTGTGAGTTATGTAATGCATGGTTGTAAAGGTCTGAAGAAGTGGTGTGAGAGTAATGTGATGCATGGTTGTAAAAGGTCTGAAGAAGTGGTGTGAGAGTAATGTGATGCATGGTTGTAAAAGGTCTGAAGAAGTAGTGTGAGAGTAATGTGATGCATGGTTGTAAAAGGTCTGAAGAAGTGGTGTGAGAGTAATGTGATGCATGGTTGTAAAAGGTCTGAAGAAGTGGTGTGAGTAATGTGATGCATGGTTGTAAAAGGTCTGAAGAAGTGGTGTGAGAGTAATGTGATGCATGGTTGTAAAAAGGTCTGAAGAAGTGGTGTGAGAGTAATGTGATGCATGGTTGTAAAAGGTCTGAAGAAGTGGTGTGAGAGTAATGTGATGCATGGTTGTAAAAGGTCTGAAGAAGTGGTGTGAGAGTAATGTGATGCATGGTTGTAAAAGGTCTGAAGAAGTGGTGTGAGAGTAATGTGATGCATGGTTGTAAAAGGTCTGAAGAAGTGGTGTGAGAGTAATGTGATGCATGGTTGTAAAAGGTCTGAAGAAGTGGTGTGAGAGTAATGTGATGCATGGTTGTAAAAGTCTGAAGAAGTGGTGTGAGAGTAATGTGATGCATGGTTGTAAAAGGTCTGAAGAAGTGGTGTGAGAGTAATGTGATGCATGGTTGTAAAAGGTCTGAAGAAGTGGTGTGAGATTACTGTGATCCATGGTTGTTAAGGTCTGAAGAAGTGGTGTGAGAGTAATGTGATGCATGGTTGTAAAAGGTCTGAAGAAGTGGTGTGAGAGTAATGTGATGCATGGTTGTAAAAGGTCTGAAGAAGTGGTGTGAGTAATGTGATGCATGGTTGTAAAAGGTCTGAAGAAGTGGTGTGAGAGTAATGTGATGCATGGTTGTAAAAGGTCTGAAGAAGTGGTGTGAGAGTAATGTGATGCATGGTTGTAAAAGGTCTGAAGAAGTGTGAGAGTAATGTGATGCATGGTTGTGATGCATGATTGTAAAAGGTCTGAAGAAGTGGTGTGAGAGGAATGTGATGCATGGTTGTAAAGGTCTGAAGAAGTGGTGTGAGAGTAATGTGATGCATGGTTGTAAAAGGTCTGAAGAAGTGGTGTGAGAGTAATGTGATGCATGGTTGTAAATGGTCTGAAGAAGTGGTGTGAGAGTAATGTGATGCATGGTTGTAAAAGGTCTGAAGAAGTGCTGTAAGAGTATTGTGATGCATGTTTTTAAAGGTCTGAAGAAATGGTGTGAGAGGAATGTGATGCATGGTTGTAAAAGGTCTGAAGAAGTGCGTGGGTAATGTGATGCATGGTTGTAAAAGGTCTGAAGAAGTGGTGTGAGAGTAATGTGATGCAAGGTTGTAAAAGGTCTGCAGAAGTGGTGTGAGAGTAATGTGATGCATTGCTGTAAAAGGTCTGAAGAATTGGTATGAGAGTAATGTGATGCATGGTTGTAAAAGGTCTGAAGAAGTGGTGCAAGAGTAATGTGATGCATGGTTGTAAAAGGTCTGAAGAAGTGGGGCGTCAGTAATGTGAGAGTAATGTGATGCATGGTTGTAAAGTGTCTGAAGAAGTGGTGCGAGAGTAATGTGATGCATGGTTGTAAACAGTCTGAAGAAGTGGTGTGAGAGTAATGTGATGCATGGTTGTAAAAGGTCTGAAGAAGTGGTGTGAGAGTAATGTGATGCATGGTTGTAAAAGGTCTGAAGAAGTGGTGTGAGAGTAATGTGATGCATGGTTGTCAAATGTCTGAAGAAGTGGAGTGAGAGTTATGTGATGCATGGTTGTAAATGGTCTGAAGAAGTGGTGTGAGAGTAATGTGATGCATGGTTGTAAAAGGTCTGAAGAAGTGGTGTGAGAGTAATGTGATGCATGGTTGTAAAAGGTCTGAAGAAGTGGTGTGAGAGTAATGTGATGCATGGTTGTAAAAGGTCTGAAGAAGTGGTGTGAGTAATGTGATGCATGGTTGTAAAAGGTCTGAAGAAGTGGTGTGAGAGTAATGTGATGCATGGTTGTAAAAGGTCTGAAGAAGTGGTGTGAGAGTAATGTGATGCATGGTTGTAAAAGGTCTGAAGAAGTGGTGTGAGAGTAATGTGATGCATGGTTGTAAAAGGTCTGAAGAAGTGGTGAGAGAAATGTGATGCATGGTTGTAAAAGGTCTGAAGAAGTGGTGTGAGAGTAATGTGATGCATGGTTGTAAAAGGTCTGAAGAAGTGGTGTGAGAGTAATGTGATGCATGGTTGTAAAAGGTCTGAAGAAGTGGTGTGAGAGTAATGTGATGCATGGTTGTAAAAGGTCTGAAGAAGTGGTGTGAGAGTAATGTGATGCATGGTTGTAAAAGGTCTGAAGAAGTGGTGTGAGAGTAATGTGATGCATGGTTGTAAAAGGTCTGAAGAAGTGGTGTGAGAGGAATGTGATGCATGGTTGTAAAAGGTCTGAAGAAGTGGTGTGATGTAATGTGATGCATGGTTGTAAAAGGTCTGAAGAAGTGGTGAGAGTAATGTGATGCATGGTTGTAAAAGGTCTGAAGAAGTGGTGTGAGAGTAATGTGATGCATGGTTGTAAAAGGTCTGAAGAAGTGGTGTGAGAGTAATGTGATGCATGGTTGTAAAAGGTCTGAAGAAGTGGTGTGAGAGTAATGTGATGCATGGTTGTAAAAGGTCTGAAGAAGTGGTGTGAGAGTAATGTGATGCATGGTTGTAAAAGGTCTGAAGAAGTGGTGTGAGAGTAATGTGATGCATGGTTGTAAAAGGTCTGAAGAAGTGGTGTGAGAGTAATGTGATGCATGGTTGTAAAAGGTCTGAAGAAGTGTTGAAAGTAATGTGATACATGGTTGTAAAAGGTCTGAAGAAGTGGTGTGAGAGTAATGTGATGCATGGTTGTAAAAGGTCTGAAGAAGTGGTGTGAGAGTAATGTGATGCATGGTTGTAAAAGGTCTGAAGAAGTGGTGTGAGTAATGTGATGCATGGTTGTAAAAGGTCTGAAGAAGTGGTGTGAGAGTAATGTGATGCATGGTTGTAAAAGGTCTGAAGAAGTGGTGTGAGAGTAATGTGATGCATGGTTCTAAAAGGTCTGACGAAGTGGGGTGAGAGTAATGTGATACATGGTTGTAAAAGGTCTGAAGAAGTGGTGTGAGAGTAATGTGATGCATGGTTGTAAAAGGTCTGAAGAAGTGGTTATAGAGTAATGTGATGCATGGTTGTAAAAGGTCTGAAGAAGTGGTGTGAGAGTAATGTGATGCATGGTTTAAAACGTCTGAAGAAGTGGTGTGAGAGTAATGTGATGCATGGTTGTAAAAGGTCTGAAGAAGTGGTGTGAGAGTAATGTGATGCATGGTTGTAAAAGGTCTGAAGAAGTGGTGTGAGAGTAATGTGATGCATGGTTGTAAAAGGTCTGAAGAAGTGGTGTGAGAGTAATGTGATGCATGGTTGTAAAAGGTCTGAAGAAGTGGTGTGAGAGTAATGTGATGCATGGTTGTAAAAGGTCTGAAGAAGTGGTGTGAGAGTAATGTGATGCATGGTTGTAAAAGGTCTGAAGAAGTGGTGTGAGAGTAATGTGATGCATGGTTGTAAAAGGTCTGAAGAAGTGGTGTGAGAGTAATGTGATGCATGGTTGTAAAAGGTCTGAAGAAGTGGTGTGAGAGTAATGTGATGCATGGTTGTAAAAGGTCTGAAGAAGTGGTGTGAGAGTAATGTGATGCATGGTTGTAAAAGGTCTGAAGAAGTGGTGTGAGAGTAATGTGATGCATGGTTGTAAAAGGTCTGAAGAAGTGGTGTGAGAGTAATGTGATGCATGGTTGTAAAAGGTCTGAAGAAGTGGTGTGAGAGTAATGTGATGCATGGTTGTAAAAGGTCTGGAGAAGTGTTGTGAGAGTTATGTGATGCATGGTTGTAAGTGGTGTGAGAGTAATGTGATGCATGGTTGTAAAAGGTCTGAAGAAGTGGTGTGAGAGTAATGTGATGCATGGTTGTAAAAGGTCTGAAGAAGTGGTGTGAGAGTAATGTGATGCATGGTTGTAAAAGGTCTGAAGAAGTGGTGTGAGTAATGTGATGCATGGTTGTAAAAGGTCTGAAGAAGTGGTGTGAGAGTAATGTGATGCATGGTTGTAAAAGGTCTGAAGAAGTGGTGTGAGAGTAATGTGATGCATGGTTGTAAAGGTCTGAAGAAGTGGTGTGAGAGTAATGTGATGCATGGTTGTAAAAGGTCTGAAGAAGTGGTGTGAGAGTAATGTGATGCATGGTTGTAAAAGGTCTGAAGAAGTGGTGTGAGAGTAATGTGATGCATGGTTGTAAAAGGTCTGAAGAAGTGGTGTGAGAGTAATGTGATGCATGGTTGTAAAAGGTCTGAAGAAGTGGTGTGAGAGTAATGTGATGCATGGTTGTAAAAGGTCTGAAGAAGTGGTGTGAGAGTAATGTGATGCATGGTTGTAAAAGGTCTGAAGAAGTGGTGTGAGAGTAATGTGATGCATGGTTGTAAAAGGTCTGAAGAAGTGTTGAGAGTAATGTGATACATGGTTGTAAAAGGTCTGAAGAAGTGGTGTGAGAGTAATGTGATGCATGGTTGTAAAAGGTCTGAAGAAGTGGTGTGAGAGTAATGTGATGCATGGTTGTAAAAGGTCTGAAGAAGTGGTGTGAGAGTAATGTGATGCATGGTTGTAAAAGGTCTGAAGAAGTGGTGTGAGAGTAATGTGATGCATGGTTGTAAACTGTCTGAAGAAGTGGTGTGAGAGTAATGTGATGCATGGTTGTAAAAGGTCTGAAGAAGTGGTGTGAGAGTAATGTGATGCATGGTTGTAAAAGGTCTGAAGAAGTGGTGTGAGAGTAATGTGATGCATGGTTGTAAAAGGTCTGAAGAAGTGGTGTGAGAGTAATGTGATGCATGGTTGTAAAAGGTCTGAAGAAGTGGTGTGAGAGTAATGTGATGCATGGTTGTAAAAGGTCTGAAGAAGTGGTGTGAGAGTAATGTGATGCATGGTTGTAAAAGGTCTGAAGAAGTGGTGTGAGAGTAATGTGATGCATGGTTGTAAAAGGTCTGAAGAAGTGGTGTGAGAGTAATGTGATGCATGGTTGTAAAAGGTCTGAAGAAGTGGTGTGAGTAATGTGATGCATGGTTGTAAAAGGTCTGAAGAAGTGTTGAGAGTAATGTGATACATGGTTGTAAAAGGTCTGAAGAAGTGGTGTGAGAGTAATGTGATGCATGGTTGTAAAAGGTCTGAAGAAGTGGTGTGAGAGTAATGTGATGCATGGTTGTAAAAGGTCTGAAGAAGTGGTGTGAGAGTAATGTGATGCATGGTTGTAAAATGTCTGAAGAAGTGGTGTGAGAGTAATGTGATGCATGGTTGTAATAGGTCTGAAGAAGTGTTGAGAGTGATGTGATACATGGTTGTAAAAGGTCTGAAGAAGTGGTGTGAGAGTAATGTGATGCATGGTTGTAAAAGGTCTGAAGCTGTTGTGAGAGTAATGTGATGCATGGTTGTAAAAGGTCTGAAGAAGTGGTGTGAGAGTAATGTGATGCATGGTTGTAAAAGGTCTGAAGAAGTGGTGTGAGAGTAATGTGATGCATGGTTGTAAAAGGTCTGAAGAAGTGGTGTGAGAGTAATGTGATGCATGGTTGTAAAAGGTCTGAAGAAGTGGTGTGAGAGTAATGTGATGCATGGTTGTAAAAGGTCTGAAGAAGTGGTGTGAGAGTAATGTGATGCATGGTTGTAAAAGGTCTGAAGAAGTGGTGTGAGAGTAATGTGATGCATGGTTGTAAAAGGTCTGAAGAAGTGGTGTGAGAGTAATGTGATGCATGGTTGTAAAAGGTCTGAAGAAGTGGTGTGAGAGTAATGTGATGCATGGTTGTAAAAGGTCTGAAGAAGTGGTGTGAGAGTAATGTGATGCATGGTTGTAAAAGGTCTGAAGAAGTGGTGTGAGAGTAATGTGATGCATGGTTGTAAAAGGTCTGAAGAAGTGTTGAGAGTAATGTGATACATGGTTGTAAAAGGTGTGAAGAAGTGGTGTGAGAGTAATGGGATGCATGGTTGTAAAAGGTCTGAAGAAGTGGTGTGAGTAATGTGATGCATGGTTGTAAAAGGTCTGAAGAAGTGGTGTGAGAGTAATGTGATGCATGGTTGTAAAAGGTCTGAAGAAGTGGTGAGAGAGTAATGTGATGCATAGTTTTAGAAGGTCTGAAGAAGTGGTGAGAGTAATGTGATGCATGGTTGTAAAAGGTGTGAAGAAGTGGTGTGAGAGTAATGTGATGCATGGTTGTAAAAGGTCTGAAGAAGTGGTGTGAGAGTAATGTGATGCATGGTTGTAAAAGGTCTGAAGAAGTGGTGTGAGAGTAATGTGATGCATGGTTGTAAAAGGTCTGAAGAAGTGTAAAAGTAATGTGATGCATGCTTATAAAAGGTCTGAAGAAGTGGTGTGAGAGTAATGTGATGCCTGGTTGTAAAAGGTCTGAAGAAATGTTGAAAGTAATGTGATACATGGTTGTAAAAGGTCTGAAGAAGTGGTGTGAGAGTAATGTGATGCATGGTTGTAAAAGGTCTGAAGAAGTGGTGTGAGAGTAATGTGATGCATGGTTGTAAAAGGTCTGAAGAAGTGGTGTGAGTAATGTGATGCATGGTTGTAAAAGGTCTGAAGAAGTGGTGTGAGAGTAATGTGATGCATGGTTGTAAAAGGTCTGAAGAAGTGGTGATAGAGTAATGTGATGCATGGTTGTAAAAGGTCTGAAGAAGTGGTGTGAGAGTAATGTGATGCATGGTTGTAAAAGGTCTGAAGAAGTGGTGTGAGAGTAATGTGATGCATGGTTGTAAAAGGTCTGAAGAAGTGGTGTGAGTAATGTGATGCATGGTTGTAAAAGGTCTGAAGAAGTGGTGTGAGAGTAATGTGATGCATGGTTGTAAAAGGTCTGAAGAAGTGGTGTGAGAGTAATGTGATGCATGGTTGTAAAAGGTCTGAAGAAGTGGTGTGAGTAATGTGATGCATGGTTGTAAAAGGTCTGAAGAAGTGGTGTGAGAGTAATGTGATGCATGGTTGTAAAAGGTCTGAAGAAGTGGTGTGAGAGTAATGTGATGCATGGTTGTAAAAGGTCTGAAGAAGTGGTGTGAGAGTAATGTGATGCATGGTTGTAAAAGGTCTGAAGAAGTGGTGTGAGAGTAATGTGATGCATGGTTGTAAAAGGTCTGAAGAAGTGGTGTGAGAGTAATTTGATGCATGGTTGTAAAAGGTCTGAAGAAATGTTGAAAGTAATGTGATACATGGTTGTAAAAGGTGTGAAGAAGTGGTGTGAGAGTAATGTGATGCATGGTTGTAAAAGGTCTGAAGAAGTGGTGTGAGAGTAATGTGATGCATGGTTGTAAAAGGTCTGAAGAAGTGGTGTGAGAGTAATGTGATGCATGGTTGTAAAAGGTCTGAAGAAGTGGTGTGAGAGTAATGTGATGCATGGTTGTAAAAGGTCTGAAGAAGTGGTGTGAGAGTAATGTGATGCATGGTTGTAAAAGGTCTGAAGAAGTGGTGTGAGAGTAATGTGATGCATGGTTGTAAAAGGTCTGAAGAAGTGTTGAGAGTGATGTGATACATGGTTGTAAAAGGTCTGAAGAAGTGGTGTGAGAGTAATGGGATGCATAGTTGTAAAACGTCTGAAGAAGTGTTGAGAGTAATGTGATACATGGTTGTAAAAGGTCTGAAGAAGTGGTGTGAGAGTAATGTGATGCATGGTTGTAAAAGGTCTGAAGAAGTGGTGTGAGAGTAATGTGATGCATGGTTGTAAAAGGTCTGAAGAAGTGGGAGAGTAATGTGATGCATGGTTGTAAAAGGTCTGAAGAAGTGGTGTGAGAGTAATGTGATGCATGGTTGTAAAAGGTCTGAAGAAGTGGTGTGAGAGTAATGTGATGCATGGTTGTAAAAGGTCTGAAGAAGTGGTGTGAGAGTAATGTGATGCATGGTTGTAAAAGGTCTGAAGAAGTGGTGTGAGAGTAATGTGATGCATGGTTGTAAAAGGTCTGAAGAAGTGGTGTGAGAGTAATGTGATGCATGGTTGTAAAAGGTCTGAAGAAGTGGTGTGAGAGTAATGTGATGTATGGTTATAAACGGTCTGAAGAAGTGGTGCGAGAGTAATATGATGCATGGTTGTAAAAGGTCTGAAGAAGTGGTGTGAGTAATGTGATGCATGGTTGTAAAATGTCTGAAGAACTGGTGTGAGAGTACTGTGATGCATGGTTGTAAAAGGTCTGAAGAAGTGGTGTGAGAGTACTGTGATGTATGGTTGTAAAAGGTCTGAAGAAGTGGTGTGAGAGTACTTTGATGCATGGTTGTAAAACGTCTGAAGAAGTGGTGAGAGAGTAATGTGATGTATGGTTGTAAAAGGTCTGAAGAAGTGGTGTGAGAGTAATGTGATGCATGGTTGTAAAAGGTCTGAAGAAGTGGTGTGAGAGTAATGTGATGCATGGTTGTAAAAGGTCTGAAGAAGTGGTGTGAGTAATGTGATGCATGGTTGTAAAAGGTCTGAAGAAGTGGTGTGAGAGTAATGTGATGCATGGTTGTAAAAGGTCTGAAGAAGTGGTGTGAGAGTAATGTGATGCATGGTTGTAAAAGGTCTGAAGAAGTGGTGTGAGAGTAATGTGATGCATGGTTGTAAAAGGTCTGAAGAAGTGGTGTGAGAGTAATGTGATGCATGGTTGTAAAAGGTCTGAAGAAGTGGTGTGAGAGTAATGTGATGCATGGTTGTAAAAGGTCTGAAGAAGTGGTGTGAGAGTAATGTGATGCATGGTTGTAAAAGGTCTGAAGAAGTGGTGTGAGAGTAATGTGATGCATGGTTGTAAAAGGTCTGAAGAAGTGGTGAGAGAGTAATGTGATGCATGGTTGTAAAAGGTCTGAAGAAGTATGTGAAAGTAATGCGATGAATGGTTGTAAAAGGTCTGAAGAAGTGGTGTGAGAGTAATGTGATGCATGGTTGTAAAAGGTCTGAAGAAGTGGTGTGAGAGTAATGTGATGCATGGTTGTAAAAGGTCTGAAGAAGTGGTGTGAGAGTAATGTGATGCATGGTTGTAAAAGGTCTGAAGAAGTGGTGTGAGAGTAATGTGATGCATGGTTGTAAAAGGTCTGAAGAAGTGGTGTGAATGTAATGTGATGCATGGTTGTAAAAGGTCTGAAGAAGTGGTGTGAGAGTAATGTGATGCATGGTTGTAAAAGGTCTGAAGAAGTGGTGTGAGAGTAATGTGATGCATGGTTGTAAAAGGTCTGAAGAAGTGGTGTGAGAGTAATGTGATGCATAGTTGTAAAGGTCTGAAGAAGTGGTGTGAGAGTAATGTGATGCATGGTTGTAAAAGGTCTGAAGAAGTGGTGTGAGAGTAATGTGATGCATGGTTGTAAAAGGTCTGAAGAAGTGGTGTGAGAGTAATGTGATGCATGGTTGTAAAAGGTCTGAAGAAGTGGTGTGAGAGTAATGTGATGCATGGTTGTAAAAGGTCTGAAGAAGTGGTGTGAGAGTAATGTGATGCATGGTTGTAAAAGGTCTGAAGAAGTGGTGTGAGAGTAATGTGATGCATGGTTGTAAAAGGTCTGAAGAAGTGGTGTGAGAGTAATGTGATGCATGGTTGTAAAAGGTCTGAAGAAGTGGTGTGAGAGTAATGTGATGCATGGTTGTAAAAGGTCTGAAGAAGTGGTGTGAGAGTAATGTGATGCATGGTTGTAAAAGGTCTGAAGAAGTGGTGTGAGAGTAATGTGATGCATGGTTTAATAGGTCTGAAGAAGTGGTGTCAGAGTAATGTGATGCATGGTTGTAAAAGGTCTGAAGAAGTGGTGTGAGAGTAATGTGATGCATGGTTGTAAAAGGTCTGAAGAAGTGGTGTGAGAGTAATGGGATGCATAGTTGTAAAACGTCTGAAGAAGTTGTTTGATGGTAATGTGATGCATGGTTGTAAAAGGTCTGAAGAAGTGGTGTGAGAGTAATGTGATGCATGGTTGTAAAAGGTCTGAAGAAGTGGTGTGAGAGTAATGTGATGCATGGTTGTAAAAGGTCTGAAGAAGTGTTGAGAGTAATGTGATGCATGGTTGTAAAAGGTCTGAAGAAGTGGTGTGAGAGTAATGTGATGCATGGTTGTAAAAGGTCTGAAGAAGTGGTGTGAGAGTAATGTGATGCATGGTTGTAAAAGGTCTGAAGAAGTGGTGTGAGAGTAATGTGATGCATGGTTGTAAAAGGTCTGAAGAAGTGGTGTGAGAGTAATGTGATGCATGGTTGTAAAAGGTCTGAAGAAGTGGTGTGAGAGTAATGTGATGCATGGTTGTAAAAGGTCTGAAGAAGTGGTGTGAGAGTAATGTGATGCATGGTTGTAAAAGGTCTGAAGAAGTGGTGTGAGAGTAATGTGATGCATGGTTGTAAAAGGTCTGAAGAAGTGGTTTGAGAGTAATGTGATGCATGGTTGTAAAAGGTCTGAAGAAGTGGTGTGAGAGTAATGTGATGCATGGTTGTAAAAGGTCTGAAGAAGTGGTGTGAGAGTAATGTGATGCATGGTTGTAAAAGGTCTGAAGAAGTGGTGTGATGTAATGTGATGCATGGTTGTAAAAGGTCTGAAGAAGTGGTGTGAGAGTAATGTGATGCATGGTTGTAAAAGGTCTGAAGAAGTGGTGTGAGAGTAATGTGATGCATGGTTGTAAAAGGTCTGAAGAAGTGGTGTGAGAGTAATGTGATGCATGGTTGTAAAAGATCTGAAGAAGTGGTGTGAGAGTAATGTGATGCATGGTTGTAAAAGGTCTGAAGAAGTGGTGTGAGAGTAATGTGATGCATGGTTGTAAAAGGTCTGAAGAAGTGGTGTGAGTAATGTGATGCATGGTTGTAAAAGGTCTGAAGAAGTGGTGTGAGTAATGTGATGCAAGGTTGTAAAAGGTCTGAAGGAGTGGTGAGAGTAATGTTATGCATGGTTGTAAAAGGTCTGAAGAAGTGGTGTGAGTAATGTGATGCATGGTTGTAAAAGGTCTGAAGTAGTGGTGTGAGAGTACTGTAATGCTTGGTTGTAAAAGGTCTGAAGAAGTGTTGAGAGTAATGTGATACATGGTTGTAAAAGGTCTGAAGAAGTGGTGTGAGAGTAATGTGATACATGGTTGTAAAAGGTCTGAAGAAGAAGTGCTGTGAGTAATGTGATGCATGGTTGTAAAAGGTCTGAAGAAGTGGTGTGAGAGTAATGTGATGCATGGTTGTAAAAGGTCTGAAGAAGTGGTGTGAGAGTAATGTGATGCATGGTTGTAAAAGGTCTGAAGAAGATGTTTGAGAGTAATGTGATACATGGTTGTAAAAGGTCTGAAGAAGTGGTGTGAGAGTAATGTGATGCATGGTTGTAAAAGGTCTGAAGAAGTGGTGTGAGAGTAATGTGATGCATGGTTGTAAAAGGTCTGAAGAAGTGGTGAGAGTAATGTGATGCATGGTTGTAAAAGGTCTGAAGAAGTGGTGTGAGAGTAATGTGATGCATGGTTGTAAAAGGTCTGAAGAAGTGGTGTGAGAGTAATGTGATGCATGGTTGTAAATGGTCTGAAGAAGTGGTATGAGAGTAATGTTATGCATGGTTGTAAAAGGTCTGAAGAAGTGATGTGAGTAATGTGATGCATGGTTGTAAAAGGTCTGAAGAAGTGGTGTGAGAGTAATGTGATGCATGGTTGTAAAAGGTCTGAAGAAGTGGTGTGAGAGTAATGTGATGCATGGTTGTAAAAGGTCTGAAGAAGTGGTGTGAGAGTAATGTGATGCATGGTTGTAAAAGGTCTGAAGAAGTGGTGTGAGAGTAATGTGATGCATGGTTGTAAAAGGTCTGAAGAAGTGGTGTGAGTAATGTGATGCATGGTTGTAAAAGGTCTGAAGAAGTGGTGTGAGAGTAATGTGATGCATGGTTGTAAAAGGTCTGAAGAAGTGGTGTGAGAGTAATGTGATGCATGGTTGTAAAAGGTCTGAAGAAGTGGTGTGAGAGTAATGTGATGCATGGTTGTAAAAGGTCTGAAGAAGTGGTGTGAGAGTAATGTGATGCATGGTTGTAAAAGGTCTGAAGAAGTGGTGTGAGAGTAATGTGATGCATGGTTGTAAAAGGTCTGAAGAAGTGGTGTGAGAGTAATGTGATGCATGGTTGTAAAAGGTCTGAAGAAGTGGTGTGAGAGTAATGTGATGCATGGTTGTAAAAGGTCTGAAGAAGTGGTGTGAGAGTAATGTGATGCATGGTTGTAAAAGGTCTGAAGAAGTGGTGTGAGAGTAATTTGATGCATGGTTGTAAAAGGTCTGAAGAAATGTTGAAAGTAATGTGATACATGGTTGTAAAAGGTGTGAAGAAGTGGTGTGAGAGTAATGGGATGCATGGTTGTAAAAGGTCTGAAGAAGTGGTGTGAGAGTAATGTGATGCATGGTTGTAAAAGGTCTGAAGAAGTGGTGTGAGAGTAATGTGATGCATGGTTGTAAAAGGTCTGAAGAAGTGGTGTGAGTAATGTGATGCATGGTTGTAAAAGGTCTGAAGAAATGGTGAGAGTAATGTGATGCATGGTTGTAAAAGGTCTGAAGAAGTGGTGTGAGAGTAATGTGATGCATGGTTGTAAAAGGTCTGAAGAAGTGGTGTGAGAGTAATGTGATGCATGGTTGTAAAAGGTCTGAAGAAGTGGTGTGAGAGTAATGTGATGCATGGTTGTAAAAGGTCTGAAGAAGTGGTGTGAGAGTAATGTGATGCATGGTTGTAAAAGGTCTGAAGAAGTGGTGTGAGAGTAATGTGATGCATGGTTGTAAAAGGTCTGAAGAAGTGTTGAGAGTAATGTGATACATGGTTGTAAAAGGTGTGAAGAAGTGGTGTGAGAGTAATGTGATGCATGGTTGTAAAAGGTCTGAAGAAGTGGTGTGAGAGTAATGTGATGCATGGTTGTAAAAGGTCTGAAGAAGTGGTGTGAGAGTAATGTGATGCATGGTTGTAAAAGGTCTGAAGAAGTGGTGTGAGAGTAATGTGATGCATGGTTGTAAAAGGTCTGAAGAAGTGGTGTGAGTAATGTGATGCATGGTTGTAAAAGGTCTGAAGAAGTGGTGTGAGAGTAATGTGATGCATGGTTGTAAAAGGTCTGAAGAAGTGGTGTGAGAGTAATGTGATGCATGGTTGTAAAAGGTCTGAAGAAGTGGTGTGAGAGTAATGTGATGCATGGTTGTAAAAGGTCTGAAGAAGTGGTGTGAGAGTAATGTGATGCATGGTTGTAAAAGGTCTGAAGAAGTGGTGTGAGAGTAATGTGATGCATGGTTGTAAAAGGTCTGAAGAAGTGGTGTGAGAGTAATGTGATGCATGGTTGTAAAAGGTCTGAAGAAGTGGTGTGAGAGTAATGTGATGCATGGTTGTAAAAGGTCTGAAGAAGTGGTGTGAGAGTAATGTGATGCATGGTTGTAAAAGGTCTGAAGAAGTGGTGTGAGAGTAATGTGATGCATGGTTGTAAAAGGTCTGAAGAAGTGGTGTGAGAGTAATGTGATGCATGGTTGTAAAAGGTCTGAAGAAGTGTTGAAAGTAATGTGATACATGGTTGTAAAAGGTCTGAAGAAATGGTGTGAGAGTAATGTGATGCATGGTTGTAAAAGGTCTGAAGAAGTGGTGTGAGTAATGTGAAGCATGGTTGTAAAAGGTCTGAAGAAGTGGTGTGAGAGTAATGTGATGCATGGTTGTAAAAGGTCTGAAGAAGTGGTGTGAGAGTAATGTGATGCATGGTTGTAAAAGGTCTGAAGAAGTGGTGTGAGAGTAATGTGATGCATGGTTGTAAAAGGTCTGAAGAAGTGGTGTGAGAGTAATGTGATGCATGGTTGTAAAAGGTCTGAAGAAGTGGTGTGAGAGTAATGTGATGCATGGTTGTAAAAGGTCTGAAGAAGTGGTGTGAGAGTAATGTGATGCATGGTTGTAAAAGGTCTGAAGAAGTGGTGTGAGAGTAATGTGATGCATGGTTGTAAAAGGTCTGAAGAAGTGGTGTGAGTAATGTGATGCATGGTTGTAAAAGGTCTGAAGAAGTGGTGTGAGAGTAATTTGATGCATGGTTGTAAAAGGTCTGAAGAAATGTTGAAAGTAATGTGATACATGGTTGTAAAAGGTGTGAAGAAGTGGTGTGAGTAATGTGATGCATGGTTGTAAAAGGTCTGAAGAAGTGGTGTGAGAGTAATGTGATGCATGGTTGTAAAAGGTCTGAAGAAGTGGTGTGAGAGTAATGTGATGCATGGTTGTAAAAGGTCTGAAGAAGTGGTGTGAGAGTAATGTGATGCATGGTTGTAAAAGGTCTGAAGAAGTGGTGTGAGTAATGTGATGCATGGTTGTAAAAGGTCTGAAGAAGTGGTGTGAGAGTAATGTGATGCATGGTTGTAAAAGGTCTGAAGAAGTGGTGTGAGAGTAATGTGATGCATGGTTGTAAAAGGTCTGAAGAAGTGGTGTGAGAGTAATGTGATGCATGGTTGTAAAAGGTCTGAAGAAGTGGTGTGAGAGTAATGTGATGCATGGTTGTAAAAGGTCTGAAGAAGTGGTGTGAGAGTAATGTGATGCATGGTTGTAAAAGGTCTGAAGAAGTGGTGTGAGAGTAATGTGATGCATGGTTGTAAAAGGTCTGAAGAAGTGGTGTGAGAGTAATGTGATGCATGGTTGTAAAAGGTCTGAAGAAGTGGTGTGAGAGTAATGTGATGCATGGTTGTAAAAGGTCTGAAGAAGTGGTGTGAGAGAGTAATGTGATGCATGGTTGTAAAAGGTCTGAAGAAGTGGTGTGAGAGTAATGTGATGCATGGTTGTAAAAGGTCTGAAGAAGTGGTGTGAGAGTAATGTGATGCATGGTTGTAAAAGGTCTGAAGAAGTGGTGTGAGAGTAATGTGATGCATGGTTGTAAAAGGTCTGAAGAAGTGGTGTGAGAGTAATGTGATGCATGGTTGTAAAAGGTCTGAAGAAGTGGTGTGAGAGTAATGTGATGCATGGTTGTAAAAGGTCTGAAGAAGTGGTGTGAGAGTAATGTGATGCATGGTTGTAAAAGGTCTGAAGAAGTGGTGTGAGAGTAATGTGATGCATGGTTGTAAAAGGTCTGAAGAAGTGGTGTGAGAGTAATGTGATGCATGGTTGTAAAAGGTCTGAAGAAGTGGTGTGAGAGTAATGTGATGCATGGTTGTAAAAGGTCTGAAGAAGTGGTTATAGAGTAATGTGATGCATGGTTGTAAAAGGTCTGAAGAAGTGGTGTGAGAGTAATGTGATGCATGGTTGTAAAAGGTCTGAAGAAGTGGTGTGAGAGTAATGTGATGCATGGTTGTAAAAGGTCTGAAGAAGTGGTGTGAGAGTAATGTGATGCATGGTTGTAAAAGGTGTGAAGAAGTGGTGTGAGTAATGTGATGCATGGTTGTAAAAGGTCTGAAGAAGTGGTGTGAGAGTAATGTGATGCATGGTTGTAAACTGTCTGAAGAAGTGGTGTGAGAGTAATGTGATGCATGGTTGTAAAAGGTCTGAAGAAGTGGTGTGAGAGTAATGTGATGCATGGTTGTAAAAGGTCTGAAGAAGTGGTGTGAGAGTAATGTGATGCATGGTTGTAAAAGGTCTGAAGAAGTGGTGTGAGAGTAATGTGATGCATGGTTGTAAAAGGTCTGAAGAAGTGGTGTGAGAGTAATGTGATGCATGGTTGTAAAAGGTCTGAAGAAGTGGTGTGAGAGTAATGTGATGCATGGTTGTAAAAGGTCTGAAGAAGTGGTGGTAGAGTAATGTGATGCATGGTTGTAAAAGGTCTGAAGAAGTGGGGGTGAGAGTAATGTGATGCATGGTTGTAAAAGGTCTGAAGAAGTGGTGTGAGAGTAATTTGATGCATGGTTGTAAAAGGTCTGAAGAAATGTTGAAAGTAATGTGATACATGGTTGTAAAAGGTGTGAAGAAGTGGTGTGAGAGTAATGTGATGCATGGTTGTAAAAGGTCTGAAGAAGTGGTGTGAGAGTAATGTGATGCATGGTTGTAAAAGGTCTGAAGAAGTGGTGAGAGAGTAATGTGATGCATAGTTGTAAAAGGTGTGAAGAAGTGGTGTGAGTAATGTGATGCATGGTTGTAAAAGGTCTGAAGAAGTGTTATGAGAGTAATGTTATGCATGGTTGTAAAAGGTCTGAAGAAGTGGTGTGAGTAATGTGATGCATGGTTGTAAAAGGTCTGAAGAAGTGGTGTGAGAGTAATGTGATGCATGGTTGTAAAAGGTCTGAAGAAGTGGTGTGAGAGTAATGTGATGCATGGTTGTAAAAGGTCTGAAGAAGTGTTGTGAGAGTAATGTGATGCATGGTTGTAAAAGGTCTGAAGAAGTGGTGTGAGAGTAATGTGATGCATGGTTGTAAAAGGTCTGAAGAAGTGGTGTGAGAGTAATGTGATGCATGGTTGTAAAAGGTCTGAAGAAGTGGTGTGAGAGTAATGTGATGCATGGTTGTAAAAGGTCTGAAGAAGTGGTGTGAGAGTAATGTGATGCATGGTTGTAAAAGGTCTGAAGAAGTGGTGTGAGAGTAATGTGATGCATGGTTGTAAAAGGTCTGAAGAAGTGTGAGAGTAATGTGATACATGGTTGTAAAAGGTCTGAAGAAGTGGTGTGAGAGTAATGTGATGCATGGTTGTAAAAGGTCTGAAGAAGTGGTGTGAGAGTAATGTGATGCATGGTTGTAAAAGGTCTGAAGAAGTGGTGTGAGAGTAATGTGATGCATGGTTGTAAAAGGTCTGAAGAAGTGGTGTGAGAGTAATGTGATGCATGGTTGTAAAAGGTCTGAAGAAGTGGTGTGAGTAATGTGATGCATGGTTGTAAAAGGTCTGAAGAAGTGGTGTGAGAGTAATGTGATGCATGGTTGTAAAAGGTCTGAAGAAGTGGTGTGAGAGTAATGTGATGCATGGTTGTAAAAGGTCTGAAGAAGTGGTGTGAGAGTAATGTGATGCATGGTTGTAAAAGGTCTGAAGAAGTGGTGTGAGAGTAATGTGATGCATGGTTGTAAAAGGTCTGAAGAAGTGGTGTGAGAGTAATGTGATGCATGGTTGTAAAAGGTCTGAAGAAGTGGTGTGAGAGTAATGTGATGCATGGTTGTAAAAGGTCTGAAGAAGTGGTGTGAGAGTAATGTGATGCATGGTTGTAAAAGGTCTGAAGAAGTCGTGCGAGAGTAATGTGATGCATGGTTGTAAAAGGTCTGAAGAAGTGGTGCAAGAGTAATGTGATGCATGGTTGTAAAAGGTCTGATGAAGTGGGGCGAGAGTAATGTGAGAGTAATGTGATGCATGGTTTTAAAGTGTCTGAAGAAGTGGTGCGAGAGTAATGTGATGCATGGTTGTAAAAGGTCTGAAGAAGTGGAGTGAGAGTTATGTGATGCATGGTTGTAAAAGGTCTGAAGAAGTGGTGTGAGAGTAATGTGATGCATGGTTGTAAAAGGTCTGAAGAAGTGGTGTGAGAGTAATGTGATGCATGGTTGTAAAAGGTCTGAAGAAGTGGTGTGAGAGTAATGTGATGCATGGTTGTAAAAGGTCTGAAGAAGTGGTGTGAGAGTAATGTGATG
The DNA here is from genome assembly GCF_019279795.1 of Protopterus annectens. NCBI lineage: Eukaryota > Metazoa > Chordata > Ceratodontiformes > Protopteridae > Protopterus > Protopterus annectens. The sequence continues at coordinate 1,851,688,600 of NC_056729.1, read as the reverse complement.
CATGGTTGTAAAAGGTCTGAAGAAGTGGTGTGAGAGTAATGTGATGCATGGTTGTAAAAGGTCTGAAGAAGTGGTGTGAGTAATGTGATGCATGGTTGTAAAAGGTCTGAAGAAGTGGTGTGAGTAATGTGATGCATGGTTGTAAAAGGTCTGAAGAAGTGGTGTGAGAGTACTGTGATGCATGGTTCTAAAAGGTCTGAAGAAGTGGTCTGAGAGTAATGTGATGCATAGTTGTAAAAGGTCAGAAGAAGTGGTGTGAGAGTAATGTGATGCATGGTTGTAAAAGGTCTGAAGAAGTGGTGTGAGAGTAATGTGATGCATGGTTGTAAAAGGTCTGAAGAAGTGGTGTGAGAGTAATGTGATGCATGGTTGTAAAAGGTCTGAAGAAGTGGTGTGAGTAATGTGATGCATGGTTGTAAAAGGTCTGAAGAAGTGGTGTGAGTAATGTGATGCATGGTTGTAAAAGGTCTGAAGAAGTGGTGTGAGAGTAATGTGATGCATGGTTGTAAAAGGTCTGAAGAAGTGGTGTGAGAGTAATGTGATGCATGGTTGTAAAAGGTCTGAAGAAGTGGTGTGAGAGTAATGTGATGCATGGTTGTAAAAGGTCTGAAGAAGTGGTGTGAGAGTAATGTGATGCATGGTTGTAAATGAAGAAGTGGTGTGAGAATAATGTGATGCATGGTTGTAAAAGGTCTGAAGAAGTGGTGTGAGAGTAATGTGATGCATGGTTGTAAAAGGTCTGAAGAAGTGGTGTGAGTAATGTGATGCATGGTTGTAAAAGGTCTGAAGAAGTGGTGTGAGTAATGTGATGCATGGTTGTAAAAGGTCTGAAGAAGTGGTGTGAGAGTAATGTGATGCATGGTTGTAAAAGGTCTGAAGAAGTGGTGTGAGAGTAATGTGATGCATGGTTGTAAAAGGTCTGAAGAAGTGGTGTGAGAGTAATGTGATGCATGGTTGTAAAAGGTCTGAAGAAGTGGTGTGAGAGTAATGTGATGCATGGTTGTAAAAGGTCTGAAGAAGTGGTGTGAGAGTAATGTGATGCATGGTTGTAAAAGGTCTGAAGAAGTGGTGTGAGAGTAATGTGATGCATGGTTGTAAAAGGTCTGAAGAAGTGGTGTGAGTAATGTGATGCATGGTTGTAAAAGGTCAGAAGAAGTGGTGTGAGAGTAATGTGATGCATGGTTGTAAAAGGTCTGAAGAAGTGGTGTGAGAGTAATGTGATGCATGGTTGTAAAAGGTCTGAAGAAGTGGTGTGAGTAATGTGATGCATGGTTGTAAAAGGTCTGAAGAAGTGGTGAGAGTAATGTGATGCATGGTTGTAAAAGGTCTGAAGAAGTGGTGGGAGAGTAATGTGATGCATGGTTGTAAAAGGACTGAAGAAGTGGTGTGAGAGTAATGTGATGCATGGTTGTAAAAGGTCTGAAGAAGTGGTGTGAGAGTAATGTGATGCATGGTTGTAAAAGGTCTGAAGAAGTGGTGTGAGTAATGTGATGCATGGTTGTAAAAGGTCTGAAGAAGTGTTGAGAGTAATGTGATGCATGGTTGTAAAAGGTCTGAAGAAGTGGTGTGAGAGTAATGTGATGCATGGTTGTAAAAGGTCTGAAGAAGTGGTGTGAGAGTAATGTGATGCATGGTTGTAAAAGGTCTGAAGAAGTGTTGTGAGAGTAGCGTGATGCATGGTTTGGTTGTAAAAGGTCTGAAGAAGTGGTGTGAGAGTAATGTGATGCATGGTTGTAAAAGGTCTGAAGAAGTGGTGTGAGAGTAATGTGATGCATGGTTGTAAAAGGTCTGAAGAAGTGGTGTGAGAGTAATGTGATGCATGGTTGTAAAAGGTCTGAAGAAGTGGTGTGAGAGTAATGTTATGCATGGTTGTAAAAGGTCTGAAGAAGTGTGAAAGTAATGTGATACATGGTTGTAAAAGGTCTGAAGAAGTGGTGTGAGAGTAATGTGATGCATGGTTGTAAAAGGTCTGAAGAAGTGGTGTGAGAGTAATGTGATGCATGGTTGTAAAAGGTCTGAAGAAGTGGTGTGAGAGTAATGTGATGCATGGTTGTAAAAGGTCTGAAGAAGTGGTGTGAGAGTAATGTGATGCATGGTTGTAAAAGGTCTGAAGAAGTGGTGTGAGAGTAATGTGATGCATGGTTGTAAAAGGTCTGAAGAAGTGGTGTGAGTAATTTGATGCATGGTTGTAAAAGGTCTGAAGAAATGTTGAAAGTAATGTGATACATGGTTGTAAAAGGTGTGAAGAAGTGGTGTGAGAGTAATGGGATGCATGGTTGTAAAAGGTCTGAAGAAGTGGTGTGAGAGTAATGTGATGCATGGTTGTAAAAGGTCTGAAGAAGTGGTGTGAGAGTAATGTGATGCATGGTTGTAAAAGGTCTGAAGAAGTGGTGTGAGAGTAATGTGATGCATGGTTGTAAAAGGTCTGAAGAAGTGGTGTGAGAGTAATGTGATGCATGGTTGTAAAAGGTCTGAAGAAGTGGTGTGAGAGTAATGTGATGCATGGTTGTAAAAGGTCTGAAGAAGTGGTGTGAGAGTAATGTGATGCATGGTTGTAAAAGGTCTGAAGAAGTGGTGTGAGAGTAATGTGATGCATGGTTGTAAAAGGTCTGAAGAAGTGGTGTGAGAGTAATGTGATGCATGGTTGTAAAAGGTCTGAAGAAGTGGTGCGAGAGTAATGTGATGCATGGTTGTAAAAGGTCTGAAGAAGTGGTGCGAGAGTAATGTGATGCATGGTTGTAAAAGGTCTGAAGAAGTGGTGCGAGAGTAATGTGATGCATGGTTGTAAAAGGTCTGAAGAAGTGGTGTGAGAGTAATGTGATGCATGGTTGTAAAAGGTCTGAAGAAGTGGTGTGAGTAATGTGATGCATGGTTGTGAAAGGTCTGAAGAAGTGGAGTAAGAGTTATGTGATGCATGGTTGTAAAGGTCTGAAGAAGTGGTGTGAGAGTAATGTGATGCATGGTTGTAAAAGGTCTGAAGAAGTGGTGTGAGAGTAATGTGATGCATGGTTGTAAAAGGTCTGAAGAAGTGGTGTGAGAGTAATGTGATGCATGGTTGTAAAAGGTCTGAAGAAGTGGTGTGAGAGTAATGTGATGCATGGTTGTAAAAGGTCTGAAGAAGTGGTGTGAGAGTAATGTGATGCATGGTTGTAAAAGGTCTGAAGAAGTGGTGTGAGAGTAATGTGATGCATGGTTGTAAAAGGTCTGAAGAAGTGGTGAGAGTAATGTGATGCATGGTTGTAAAAGGTCTGAAGAAGTGGTGTGAGAGTAATGTGATGCATGGTTGTAAAAGGTCTGAAGTGGTGTGAGAGTAATGTGATGCATGGTTGTAAGAGGTCTGAAGAAGTGGTGTGAGAGTAATGTGATGCATGGTTGTAAAAGGTCTGAAGAAGTGGTGTGAGTAATGTGATGCATGGTTGTAAAAGGTCTGAAGAAGTGGTGTGAGAGTAATTTGATGCATGGTTGTAATAGGTCTGAAGAAGTGTTGAGAGTAATGTGATGCATGGTTGTAAAAGGTCTGAAGAAGTGGTGTGAGAGTAATGTGATGCATGGTTGTAAAAGGTCTGAAGAAGTGGTGTGAGAGTAATGTGATGCATGGTTGTAAAAGGTCTGAAGAAGTGGTGTGAGAGTAATGTGATGCATGGTTGTAAAAGGTCTGAAGAAGTGGTGTGAGAGTAATGTGATGCATGGTTGTAAAAGGTCTGAAGAAGTGGTGTGAGAATAATGTGATGCATGGTTGTAAAAGGTCTGAAGAAGTGGTGTGAGAGTAATGTGATGCATGGTTGTAAAAGGTCTGAAGAAGTGTTGATAGTAATGTGATACATGGTTGTAAAAGTGTGAAGACTTGGTGTGAGAGTAATGTGATGCATGGTTGTAAAAGGTCTGAAGAAGTGGTGTGAGAGTAATGTGATGCATGGTTGTAAAAGGTCTGAAGAAGTGGTGTGAGAGTAATGTGATGCATGGTTGTAAAAGGTCTGAAGAAGTGGTGTGAGAGTAATGTGATGCATGGTTGTAAAAGGTCTGAAGAAGTGGTGTGAGAGTAATGTGATGCATGGTTGTAAAAGGTCTGAAGAAGTGGTGTGAGAGTAATGTGATGCATGGTTGTAAAAGGTCTGAAGAAGTGGTGTGAGAGTAATGTGATGCATGGTTGTAAAAGGTCTGAAGAAGTGGTGTGAGAGTAATGTGATGCATGGTTGTAAAAGGTCTGAAGAAGTGGTGTGAGAGTAATGTGATGCATGATTGTAAAGTGTCTGAAGAAGTGGTGTGGAGTAATGTGATGCATGGTTGTAAAAGGTCTGAAGAAGTGTTGTGAGAGTAATGTGATGCATGGTTGTAAAAGGTCTGAAGAAGTGGTGTGAGAGTAATGTGATGCATGGTTGTAAAAGGTCTGAAGAAGTGGTGAGAGTAATATGATGCATGGTTGTAAAAGGTCTGAAGAAGTGGTGTGAGTAATGTGATGCATGGTTGTAAATGCTTTGAAGAAGTGGTGTGAGAGTAATGTGATGCATGGTTGTAAAAGGTCTGAAGAAGTGGTGTGAGAGTAATGTGATGCATGGTTGTAAAAGGTCTGAAGAAGTGGTGTGAGAGTAATGTGATGCATGGTTGTAAAAGGTCTGAAGAAGTGGTGTGAGAGTAATGTGATGCATGGTTGTAAAAGGTCTGAAGAAGTGGTGTGAGAGTAATGTGATGCATGGTTGTAAAAGGTCTGAAGAAGTGGTGTGAGAGTAATGTGATGCATGGTTGTAAAAGGTCTGAAGAAGTGGTGTGAGAGTAATGTGATGCATGGTTGTAAAAGGTCTGAAGAAGTGGTGTGAGAGTAATGTGATGCATGGTTGTAAAAGGTCTGAAGAAGTGGTGTGAGTAATGTGATGCATGGTTGTAAAAGGTCTGAAGAAGTGGTGTGAGAGTAATGTGATGCATGGTTGTAAAAGGTCTGAAGAAGTGGTGTGAGAGTAATGTGATGCATGGTTGTAAAAGGTCTGAAGAAGTGGTGTGAGAGTAATGTGATGCATGGTTGTAAAAGGTCTGAAGAAGTGGTGTGAGAGTAATTTGATGCATGGTTGTAAAAGGTCTGAAGAAGTGTTGAGAGTGATGTGATACATGGTTGTAAAAGGTCTGAAGAAGTGGTGTGAGTAATGTGATGCATGGTTGTAAAAGGTCTGAAGAAGTGGTGTGAGAGTAATGTGATGCATGGTTGTAAAAGGACTGAAGAAGTGTGAGAGTAATGTGATGCATGGTTGTAAAAGGTCTGAAGAAGTGGTGTGAGAGTAATGTGATGCATGGTTGTAAAAGGTCTGAAGAAGTGGTGTGAGAGTAATGTGATGCATGGTTGTAAAAGGTCTGAAGAAGTGGTGTGAGAGTAATGTGATGCATGGTTGTAAAAGGTCTGAAGAAGTGGTGTGAGAGTAATGTGATGCATGGTTGTAAAAGGTCTGAAGAAGTGGTGTGAGAGTAATGTGATGCATGGTTGTAAAAGTAAAAGGTCTGAAGAAATGGTGTGAGAGTAATGTGATGCATGGTTGTAAAAGGTCTGAAGAAGTGGTGTGAGTAATGTGATGCATGGTTGTAAAAGGTCTGAAGAAGTGGTGTGAGAGTAATGTGATGCATGGTTGTAAAAGGTCTGAAGAAGTGGTGTGAGAGTAATGTGATGCATGGTTGTAAAAGGTCTGAAGAAGTGGTGTGAGTAATGTGATGCATGGTTTAAAAGGCCTGAAGATGTGGTCTGAGAGTAATGTGATGCATGGTTGTAAAAGGTCTAAAGAAGTGTTCTGCGAGTAATGAGATGCCTGGTTGTAAAAGGTCTCAAGAAGTGGTGTGAGAGTAATGTGATGCATGGTTGTAAAAGGTCTGAAGAAGTGGTGTGAGAGTAATGTGATGCATGGTTGTAAAAGGTCTGAAGAAGTGGTGTGAGAGTAATGTGATGCATGGTTGTAAACGGTCTGAAGAAGTGGTATGAGAGTAATGTGATGCATGGTTGTAAAATGTCTGAAGAAGTGGTGTTAGTGATGCATGGTTGTAAAAGGTCTGAAGAAGTTGTGTGAGAGTATTGGGATGCATGGTTGTAAAAGGTCTGAAGAAGTGGTGTGAGAGTAATGTGATGCATGGTTGTAAAAGGTCTGAAGAAGTGGTGTGAGAGTAATGTGATGCATGGTTGTAAAAGGTCTGAAGAAGTGGTGTGAGAGTAATGTGATGCATGGTTGTAAAAGGTCTGAAGAAGTGGTGTGAGAGTAATGTGATGCGTGGTTGTAAAAGGTCTGAAGAAGTGGTGGTGTGAGAGTAATGTGATGCATGGTTGTAAAAGGTCTGAAGAAGTGGTGTGAGAGTAATGTGATGCATGGTTGTAAAAGGTCTGAAGAAGTGGTGTGAGAGTAATGTGATGCATGGTTGTAAAAGTTCTGAAGAAGTGTTGAAAGTAATGTGATACATGGTTGTAAAAGGTCTGAAGAAGTGGTGTGAGAGTAATGTGATGCATGGTTGTAAAAGGTCTGAAGAAGTGGTGTGAGAGTAATGTGATGCATGGTTCTAAAAGGTCTGAAGAAGTGTGTGAGTAATGTGATGCATGGTTGTAAAAGGTCTGAAGAAGTGGTGTGAGAGTAATGTGATGCATGGTTGTAAAAGGTCTGAAGAAGTGGTGTGAGAGTAATGTGATGCATGGTTGTAAAAGGTCTGAAGAAGTGGTGTGAGAGTAATGTGATGCATGGTTGTAAAAGGTCTGAAGAAGTGGTGTGAGAGTAATGTGATGCATGGTTGTAAAAGGTCTGAAGAAGTGGTGTGAGAGTAATGTGATGCATGGTTGTAAAAGGTCTGAAGAAGTGGTGTGAGAGTAATGTGATGCATGGTTGTAAAAGGTCTGAAGAAGTGGTGTGAGAGTAATGTGATGCATGGTTGTAAAAGGTCTGAAGAAGTGGTGTGAGAGTAATGTGATGCATGGTTGTAAAAGGTCTGAAGAAGTGGTGAGAGTAATGTGATGCATGGTTGTAAAAGGTCTGAAGAAGTGGTGAGAGAGTAATGTGATACTTGGTTGTAAAAGGTCTGATGAAGTGGGGGTGAGAGTAATGTGATGCATGGTTGTAAAAGGTCTGAAGAAGTGGTGTGAGAGTAATGTGATGCATGGTTGTAAAAGGTCTGAAGAAGTGGTGTGAGAGTAATGTGATGCATGGTTGTAAAAGGTCTGAAGAAGTGGTGTGAGAGTAATGTGATGCATGGTTGTAAAAGGTCTGAAGAAGTGGTGTGAGAGTAATGTGATGCATGGTTGTAAAAGGTCTGAAGAAGTGGTGTGAGAGTAATGTGATGCATGGTTGTAAAAGGTCTGAAGAAGTATGTGAAAGTAATGTGATACATGGTTGTAAAAGGTCTGAAGAAGTGGTGTGAGAGTAATGTGATGCATGGTTGTAAAAGGTCTGAAGAAGTGGTGTGAGAGTAATGTGATGCATGGTTGTAAAAGGTCTGAAGAAGTGGTGTGAGAGTAATGTGATGCATGGTTGTAAAAGGTCTGAAGTAGTGTGAGAGTACTGTGATGCATGGTTGTAAAAGGTCTGAAGAAGTGGTGAGAGTAATGTGATGAATGGTTCTAAATGGTCTGAAGAAGTGTTGTGAGTAATGTGATGCATGGTTGTAAAAGGTCTGAAGAAGTGGTGTGAGAGTAATGTGATGCATGGTTGTAAAAGGTCTGAAGAAGTGGTGTGAGAGTAATGTGATGCATGGTTGTAAAAGGTCTGAAGAAGTGGTGTGAGAGTAATGTGATGCATGGTTGTAAAAGGTCTGAAGAAGTGGTGTGAGAGTAATGTGATGCATGGTTGTAAAAGGTCTGAAGAAGTGGTGTGAGAGTAATGTGATGCATGGTTGTAAAAGGTCTGAAGAAGTGGTGTGAGAGTAATGTGATGCATGGTTGTAAAAGGTCTGAAGAAGTGGTGTGAGAGTAATGTGATGTTTGGTTGTAAAAGGTCTGAAGAAGTGGTTTGAGAGTAATGTGATGCATTGTTGTAAAAGGTCTGAAGAAGTGTGAGTAATGTGATGCATGGTTGTAAAAGGTCTGAAGAAGTGGTATGAAAGTAATGTGATGCATGGTTGTAAAAGGTCTGAAGAAGTGGTGTGAGAGTAATGTGATGCATGGTTGTAAAGGTCTGAAGAAGTGGTGTGAGAGTAATGTGATGCATGGTTGTAAAAGGTCTGAAGAAGTGGTCTGAGAGTAATGTGATCTATGGTTTAAAAGGTCTGAAGAAGTGGTGTGAGAGTAATGTGATGCATGGTTGTAAAAGGTCTGAAGAAGTGGTGTGAGAGTAATGTGATGCATGGTTGTAAAAGGTCTGAAGAAGTGGTGTGAGAGTAATGTGATGCATGGTTGTAAAAGGTCTGAAGAAGTGGTGTGAGAGTAATGTGATGCATGGTTGTAAAAGGTCTGAAGAAGTGGTGTGAGAGTAATGTGATGCATGGTTGTAAAAGGTCTGAAGAAGTGGTGTGAGAGTAATGTGATGCATGGTTGTAAAAGGTCTGAAGAAGTGTTGTGAGTAATGTGATGCATGGTTGTAAAAGGTCTGAAGAAGTGGTGTGAGAGTAATGTGATGCATGGTTGTAAAAGGTCTGAAGAAGTGGTGTGAGAGTAATGTGATGCATGGTTGTAAAAGGTCTGAAGAAGTGGTGTGAGAGTAATGTGATGCATGGTTGTAAAAGGTCTGAAGAAGTGGTGTGAGAGTAATGTGATGCATGGTTGTAAAAGGTCTGAAGAAGTGGTGTGAGAGTAATGTGATGCATGGTTGTAAAAGGTCTGAAGAAGTGGTGTGAGTAATGTGATGCATGGTTGTAAAAGGTCTGAAGAAGTGGTGTGAGAGTAATGTGATGCATGGTTGTAAAAGGTCTGAAGAAGTGGTGTGAGAGTAATGTGATGCATGGTTGTAAAAGGTCTGAAGAAGTGGTGTGAGAGTAATGTGATGCATGGTTGTAAAAGGTCTGAAGAAGTGGTGTGAGAGTAATGTGATGCATGGTTGTAAAAGGTCTGAAGAAGTGGTGTGAGAGTAATGTGATGCATGGTTGTAAAAGGTCTGAAGAAGTGGTGTGAGAGAAATGTGATGCATGATTTTAAAAGGTCTGAAGAAGTGGTGTGAGAGTAATGTGATGCATGGTTGTAAAAGGTCTGAAGAAGTGGTGTGAGAGTAATGTGATGCATGGTTGTAAAAGGTCTGAAGAAGTGGTGTGAGAGTAATGTGATGCATGGTTGTAAAAGGTCTGAAGAAGTGGTGAGAGTAATGTGATGCATGGTTGTAAAAGGTCTGAAGAAGTGGTGTGAGAGTAATGTGATGCATGGTTGTAAAAGGTCTGAAGAAGTGGTGTGAGAGTAATGTGATGCATGGTTGTAAAAGGTCTGAAGAAGTGGTGTGAGAGTAATGTGATGCATGGTTGTAAAAGGTCTGAAGAAGTGGTGATTGAGTAATGTGATGCCTGGTTTTAAATGTCTGAAGAAGTGGTGTGAGAGTAATGTGATGCATGGTTGTAAAAGGTCTGAAGAAGTGGTGTGAGTAATGTGATGCATGGTTGTAAAAGGTCTGAAGAAGTGGTGTGAGAGTAATGTGATGCATGGTTGTAAAAGGTCTGAAGAAGTGTTGAGAGTAATGTGATACATGGTTGTAAAAGGTCTGAAGAAGTGGTGTGAGAGTAATGTGATGCATGGTTGTAAAAGGTCTGAAGAAGTGGTGTGAGAGTAATGTGATGCATGGTTGTAAAAGGTCTGAAGAAGTGGTGTGAGAGTAATGTGATGCATGGTTGTAAAAGGTCTGAAGAAGTGGTGTGAGAGTAATGTGATGCATGGTTGTAAAAGGTCTGAAGAAGTGGTGTGAGAGTAATGTGATGCATGGTTGTAAAAGGTCTGAAGAAGTGGTGTGAGAGTAATGTGATGCATGGTTGTAAAAGGTCTGAAGAAGATGTTTGAGAGTAATGTGATACATGGTTGTAAAAGGTCTGAAGAAGTGGTGTGAGAGTAATGTGATACATGGTTGTAAAAGGTCTGAAGAAGTGGTGTGAGAGTAATGTGATGCATGGTTGTAAAAGGTCTGAAGAAGTGGTGTGAGAGTAATGTGATGCATGGTTGTAAAAGGTCTGAAGAAGTGGTGTGAGAGTAATGTGATGCATGGTTGTAAAAGGTCTGAAGAAGTGGTGTGAGAGTAATGTGATGCATGGTTGTAAAAGGTCTGAAGAAGTGGTGTGAGAGTAATGTGATGCATGGTTGTAAAAGGTCTGAAGAAGTGGTGTGAGAGTAATGTGATGCATGGTTGTAAAAGGTCTGAAGAAGTGGTGTGAGAGTAATGTGATGCATGGTTGTAAAAGGTCTGAAGAAGTGGTGTGAGAGTAATGTGATGCATGGTTGTAAAAGGTCTGAAGAAGTGGTGGTAGAGTAATGTGATGCATGGTTGTAAAAGGTCTGAAGAAGTGGTGTGAGAGTAATGTGATGCATGGTTGTAAAAGGTCTGAAGAAGTGGTGTGAGAGTAATGTGATGCATGGTTGTAAAAGGTCTGAAGAAGTGGTGTGAGTAATGTGATGCATGGTTGTAAAAGGTCTGAAGAAGTGGTGTGAGAGTAATGTGATGCATGGTTGTAAAAGGTCTGAAGAAGTGGTGTGAGAGTAATGTGATGCATGGTTGTAAAAGGTCTGAAGAAGTGGTGAGAGTAATGTGATGCATGGTTGTAAAAGGTCTGAAGAAGTGGTGTGAGAGTAATGTGATGCATGGTTGTAAAAGGTCTGAAGAAGTGGTGAGAGTAATGTGATGCATGGTTGTAAAAGGTCTGAAGAAGTGGTGTGAGAGTAATGTGATGCATGGTTGTAAAAGGTCTGAAGAAGTGGTGTGAGAGTAATGTGATGCATGGTTGTAAAAGGTCTGAAGAAGTGGTGTGAGAGTAATGTGATGCATGGTTGTAAAAGGTCTGAAGAAGTGGTGTGAGAGTAATGTGATGCATGGTTGTAAAAGGTCTGAAGAAGTGGTGTGAGAGTAATGTGATGCATGGTTGTAAAAGGTCTGAAGAAGTGGTGTGAGAGTAATGTGATGCATGGTTGTAAAAGGTCTGAAGAAGTGGTGTGAGTAATGTGATGCATGGTTGTAAAAGGTCTGAAGAAGTGGTGTGAGAGTAATGTGATGCATGGTTGTAAAAGGTCTGAAGAAGTGGTGTGAGTAATGTGATGCATGGTTGTAAAAGGTCTGAAGAAGTGGTGTGAGAGTAATGTGATGCATGGTTGTAAAAGGTCTGAAGAAGTGGTGTGAGAGTAATGTGATGCATGGTTGTAAAAGGTCTGAAGAAGTGGTGTGAGAGTAATGTGATGCATGGTTGTAAAAGGTCTGAAGAAGTGGTGTGAGAGTAATGTGATGCATGGTTGTAAAGGTCTGAAGAAGTGGTGTGAGAGTAATGTGATGCATGGTTGTAAAAGGTCTGAAGAAGTGGTGTGAGAGTAATGTGATGCATGGTTGTAAAAGGTCTGAAGAAGTGGTGTGAGAGTAATGTGATGCATGGTTGTAAAAGGTCTGAAGAAGTGGTGTGAGAGTAATGTGATGCATGGTTGTAAAAGGTCTGAAGAAGTGTTGATAGTAATGTGATACATGGTTGTAAAAGTCTGAAGAAGTGGTGTGAGAGTAATGTGATGCATGGTTGTAAAAGGTCTGAAGAAGTGGTGTGAGAGTAATGTGATGCATGGTTGTAAAAGGTCTGAAGAAGTGGTGTGAGAGTAATGTGATGCATGGTTGTAAAAGGTCTGAAGAAGTGGTGTGAGAGTAATGTGATGCATGGTTGTAAAAGGTCTGAAGAAGTGGTGTGAGAGTAATGTGATGCATGGTTGTAAAAGGTCTGAAGAAGTGTTGAGAGTAATGTGATACATGGTTGTAAAAGGTCTGAAGAAGTGGTGTGAGAGTAATGTGATGCATGGTTGTAAAAGGTCTGAAGAAGTGGTGTGAGAGTAATGTGATGCATGGTTGTAAAAGGTCTGAAGAAGTGGTGTGAGAGTAATGTGATGCATGGTTGTAAAAGGTCTGAAGAAGTGGTGTGAGAGTAATGTGAGTAATGTGATGCATGGTTGTAAAAGGTCTGAAGAAGTGGTGTGAGAGTAATGTGATGCATGGTTGTAAAAGGTCTGAAGAAGTGGTGTGAGAGTAATGTGATGCATGGTTGTAAAAGGTCAGAAGAAGTGGTGTGAGGAATAATTTGATACATGGTTGTAAATGGTCTGAAGAAGTGTTGAGAGTGATGTGATACATGGTTGTAAAAGGTCTGAAGAAGTGGTGTGAGAGTAATGTGATGCATGGTTGTAAAATGTCTGAAGAAGTGGTGTGAGTAATGTGATGCATGGTTGTAAAAGGTCTGAAGAAGTGGTGTGAGAGTAATGTGATGCATGGTTGTAAAAGGTCTGAAGAAGTGGTGTGAGAGTAATGTGATGCATGGTTGTAAAAGGTCTGAAGAAGTGGTGTGAGAGTAATGTGATGCATGGTTGTAAAAGGTCTGAAGAAGTGGTGTGAGAGTAATGTGATGCATGGTTGTAAAAGGTCTGAAGAAGTGGTGTGAGAGTAATGTGATGCATGGTTGTAAAAGGTCTGAAGAAGTGGTGTGAGTAATGTGAAGCATGGTTGTAAAAGGTCTGAAGAAGTGGTGTGAGAGTAATGTGATGCATGGTTGTAAAAGGTCTGAAGAAGATGTTTGAGAGTAATGTGATACATGGTTGTAAAAGGTCTGAAGGAGTGTTGAGAGTTATGTGATGAATGGTTGTAATGGTCTGAAGAAGTGTTCTGAGAGTAATGTGATGCGTGGTTGTAAAAGGTCTGAAGAAGTGGTGTGAGAGTAATGTGATGCATGGTTGTAAAAGGTCTGAAGAAGTGGTGTGAGAGTAATGTGATGCATGGTTGTAAAAGGTCTGAAGAAGTGGTGTGAGAGTAATGTGATGCATGGTTGTAAAAGGTCTGAAGAAGTGGTGTGAGAGTAATGTGATGCATGGTTGTAAAAGGTCTGAAGAAGTGGTGTGAGAGTAATGTGATGCATGGTTGTAAAAGGTCTGAAGAAGTGGTGTGAGAGTAATGTGATGCATGGTTGTAAAAGGTCTGAAGAAGTGGTGTGAGAGTAATGTGATGCATGGTTGTAAATGTCTGAAGAAGTGGTGTGAGAGTAATGTGATGCATGGTTGTAAAAGGTCTGAAGAAGTGGTGTGAGAGTAATGTGATGCATGGTTTAAAAGGTCTGAAGAAGTGGTGTGAGAGTAATGTGATGCATGGTTGTAAAAGGTCTGAAGAAGTGGTGTGAGTAATGTGATGCATGGTTGTAAAAGGTCTGAAGAAGTGGTGTGAGAGTAATGTGATGCATGGTTGTAAAAGGTCTGAAGAAGTGGTGTGAGAGTAATGTGATGCATGGTTGTAAAGGTCTGAAGAAGTGGTGTGAGAGTAATGTGATGCATGGTTGTAAAAGGTCTGAAGAAGTGGTGTGAGAGTAATGTGATGCATGGTTGTAAAAGGTCTGAAGAAGTGGAGTGAGAGTTATGTGATGCATGGTTGTAAGTGGTGTGAGAGTAATGTGATGCATGGTTGTAAAAGGTCTGAAGAAGTGGTGTGAGAGTAATGTGATGCATGGTTGTAAAAGGTCTGAAGAAGTGGTGTGAGAGTAATGTGATGCATGGTTGTAAAAGGTCTGAAGAAGTGGTGTGAGAGTAATGTGATGCATGGTTGTAAAAGGTCTGAAGAAGTGGTGTGAGAGTAATGTGATGCATGGTTGTAAAAGGTCTGAAGAAGTGGTGCAAGAGTAATGTGATGCATGGTTGTAAAAGGTCTGAAGAAGTGGTGCGAGAGTAATGTGATGCATGGTTGTAAAAGGTCTGAAGAAGTGGTGTGAGTAATGTGATGCATGGTTGTAAAAGGTCTGAAGAAGTGGTGTGAGAGTAATGTGATGCATGGTTGTAAAAGGTCTGAAGAAGTGGTGTGAGAGTAATGTGATGCATGGTTGTAAAAGGTCTGAAGAAGTGGTGTGAGAGTAATGTGATGCATAGTTTTAGAAGGTCTGAAGAAGTGTGAGAGTAATGTGATGCATGGTTGTAAAAGGTCTGAAGAAGTGGTGTGAGAGTAATGTGATGCATGGTTGTAAGTGGTGTGAGAGTAATGTGATGCATGGTTGTAAAAGGTCTGAAGAAGTGGTGTGAGAGTAATGTGATGCATGGTTGTAAATGGTCTGAAGAAGTGGTGTGAGAGTAATGTGATGCATGGTTGTAAAGGTCTGAAGAAGTGGTGTGAGTAATGTGATGCATGGTTGTAAAAGGTCTGAAGAAGTGGTGTGAGTAATGTGATGCATGGTTGTAAAAGGTCTGAAGAAGTGGTGTGAGAGTAATGTGATGCATGGTTGTAAAAGGTCTGAAGAAGTGGTGCGAGAGTAATGTGATGCATGGTTGTAAAAGGTCTGAAGAAGTGGTGCGAGAGTAATGTGATGCATGGTTGTAAAAGGTCTGAAGAAGTGGTGCGAGAGTAATGTGATGCATGGTTGTAAGTGGTGCGAGAGTAATGTCATGCATGGTTGTAAATGGTCTGAAGAACTGGTGCGAGAGTACTGTGATGCATGGTTGTAAAAGGTCAGAAGAAGTGGTGTGAGGAATAATTTGATACATGGTTGTAAATGGTCTGAAGAAGTGGTGTGAGAGTGCTGTGATGCATGATTTAAAATGTCTGAAGAAGTGGTGTGAGAGTATTGTGATGCATGGTTTTAAAAGGTCTGAAGAAGTGGTGTGAGTAATGTGATGCATGGTTGTAAAAGGTCTGAAGAAGTGGTGTGAGAGTAATGTGATGCATGGTTGTAAAAGGTCTGAAGAAGTGGTGTGAGAGTAATGTGATGCATGGTTGTAAAAGGTCTGAAGAAGTGGTGTGAGAGTAATGTGATGCATGGTTGTAAAAGGTCTGAAGAAGTGGTGTGAGAGTAATGTGATGCATGGTTGTAAAAGGTCTGAAGAAGTGGTGTGAGTAATGTGATGCATGGTTGTAAAAGGTCTGAAGAAGTGGTGTGAGAGTAATGTGATGCATGGTTGTAAAAGGTCTGAAGAAGTGGTGTGAGTAATGTGATGCATGGTTGTAAAAGGTCTGAAGAAGTGGTGTGAGAGTAATGTGATGCATGGTTGTAAAAGGTCTGAAGAAGTGGTGTGAGTAATGTGATGCATGGTTTAAAAGGTCTGAAGAAGTGGTGTGAGAGTAATGTGATGCATGGTTGTAAAAGGTCTGAAGAAGTGGTGTGAGAGTACTGTGATGCATGGTTGTAAAAGGTCTGAAGAAGTGGTGTGAGAATAATATGATGTCTGGTTGTAAAAGGACTGAAGAAGTGGTGTGAGAGTACTGTGATGTATGGTTGCAAAAGGTCTTAAGAAGTGGTGCGAGAATAATGTGATGCATGGTATAAAAGGTCTGAAGAAGTGGTGCGAGAGTAATCTGATTCATGGTTGTAAAAGGTCTGAAGAAGTTGTGCGAGAGTAATGTGATGCATGGTTGTAAAAGGTCTGAAGAAGTGGTGTGAGAGTAATGTGATGCATGGTTGTAAAAGGTCTGAAGAACTGGTGTGAGAGTAGTGTGATGCATGGTTGTAAAAGGTCTGAAGAAGTGCTGGGAGGGTAATGTGAGGCATGGTTGTAAAAGGTCTGAAGAAGTGCTGGGAGAGTAATGTGATGCATGTTTGTAAAAGGTCTGAAGAAGTGGTGCGAGAGTAATGTGATGCATGGTTGTAAAAGGTCTGAAGAAGTGGTGCGAGAGTAATGTGATGCATGGTTGTAAAAGGTCTGAAGAAGTGGTGCGAGAGTAATGTGATGCATTCTTGTAAAAGGTCTGAAGAAGTAGTGTGAGAGTAATGTGATGCATGCTTGTAAAAGGTCTGAAGAAGTGGTGCGAGAGTAATGTGATGCATGGTTGTAAAAGGTCTGAAGAAGTGGTGTGAGAGTACTGTGATGCATGGTTGTAAAAGGTCTGAAGAAGTGGTGTGAGAGTAATGTGATGCATGGTTGTAAAAGGTCTGCAGAAGTGGTGTGATAGTAATGTGATGCATGGTTGTTAATGGTCTGAAGAAGTGGTGTGAGAGTAATGTGATGCATGGTTGTAACAGGTCTGAAGAAGTGGTGTGAGAGTAATGTGATGCATGGTTGTAAAAGGTCTGAAGAAGTGGTGTGAGTAGCACCACGGAAGTGCTTACCTACAGTAAAATAATGTTTCACTTTTTGGCATAAAACTTTGTACTTCTTGACAAACACCAGTGACTTCCTTGGCAATGATTTGGATCATTTGCTTTTTTTCTGTGGTTTAGAAATAATTTTGGTTGTTGCTGAGGATGTATTTACACTAACTGTGACCTAGAGAACCTGATCTTTTTTTGGGAGTTTATTTCCTTACCCACCATCCCCACCCCCCCTTATTTTTATCTTGTACGGTTCCTTTTCTGGGTTTTTGTTTAACAGCGTTAAAATTTAATAGTGCTTGTTGCTCTGGTCTGGTAGTGGTGTTGGAGTGTGCTGTTTTTATTTATTTTTTTTGTCTGACTAGGTCACTGGGTTTAGAAAATGTGCCACCCCATTATTCATTCTCCTTTTGTGTTTATTGCTCGGGAGTAGCACATTGAGAGACTGATAGTGAAACTTGCACCTCTTTCCGTTCCAGGGTTTTGCAAGGTCGTCATGATAAAGTAGATTTGAAGGGCCTTCTTCCCATCCAAGTAGGAGGTTCTGCTCATTCATGTTCTGAAGTACCTTCTCACTCTTCTAAAAGGTCAGATTAGCCAAAGGCATCCATGAAGAAGGAAAAGAAAAAAAAATAAAGAGAGAGAGCAGGAAAACATCATTGACAAATACAGAAAAATGCAACTGGACTTGCTGGACCTGTCCATTCTGGCTCTGAAAACCCTGAGATCCACCTTCTTCCAAGGTTTGCCAGATCTATTAACCATCTCTATCCCTTTGTTTCTCCTCAGAGCTTGTTAGCTCAAGACTCCACTCAAGTTTTTTGCAGGAAAAACATAAACACTTTTTTGAGCACCATCGGTGGCTTCATCTTTCAGATGGTTTCCTGGTGTGTGTGTGTGTGTGTGTGTGTGTGTGTGTGTGTGTGTGTGTGTGTGTGTGTCTTTTATTTTAATATACTTGCTGTTTACTACTGGTGTTAATACCACTAGGAATTCTTTCTACTCTGTTGTTTGTATGATTAATACTGCTTTAAAGCAGTTAGTAACAATTTTGTATGACTTAAACTAGGAAACTGAGGTTTTGTGGTGTCATTTGAACTGTGGGCCTCTTGTTTTTGCTAATTATGATCTTCATTTCGAAGTTCTGACAGAAAAATATTGCATATTTTGCTTTTTGCTTTTTCTTTCTATTTACGTCTGATTTAACACTGCTATAGCTGGTTTATTGTTAAATTGCAACTTTACCACAATTTTGGGGGAATATTTTTTCTTTTTTTGACAAGTGAGTCCCTAAATAAATGCTTATTTATGCTATTTTGAAAGGTTTCTATTTTGGTGTAATGTGATATATATTTTTTGTCATTCCTTGCTCGAGTGAATTTTACTTGGTACTGTGATTGTGTGCTGCTACTCTGGGCAGATTGTAGAACAAAGCTTAGTGTAATCTAAATTGTTTTTGTTTATTATTTATTTATTTATTTGACATTTGTTGACCAGGAGTGTCTGACTGAGCAAAAGGCCTTTTTCAGTGGAGGCCAAGGGAGAAAAATTCTACAATAGCACGTATAATTAGTAACAGGCAAACAATAATGAAAAAGTACATATATATGTATAAAATACAGAAGTACAAATAAGTGAATAAAGTATAGTCAGTAATACTGTATATGCTTGCTATAAGCAGCAGTAAGTCTATGTATATTTTATAGTATTAGTGCTGTGAGTAGAAGCAATCTCCTAGTTGTTTTGAGACAATCTATGTCACAGAGCAGTTGCTTGAAACAGTAGATCAGTTATTTACAAGTTACACAGTATCAAAATCATGTCATTGAAAAACAGTGAACAAAAAGATAATTTTATTTATTTATTTTTTTAAGGAGACTCAGTAGAGAGTCAGTGCAAGACAGTAAAGGCAAACTGACACCTGTATTAGCATACTGTAGGCAAGTAAAGTCAGTGTTAAAGACTGGCTAGGAGTCACAGTTACAAGCTGAGTTATTGAGAATATATTGAGCCTTTTTGAATTGATGTGTTGTTATTTTGATGTTAAGGGAAAGCTTGTTCCAGTTTTCGGTAGGGGAATAGCTACATAAGTTTTGGCCAAAGTTATTTTTGGGCTTAAATAATAGAGTGAATGACAGATAATTGAGAGAGTAGTAGTTGATGAGTAGCTCAAGCCAGTTTAAGAGAGAGAGAGAGAGAGAGAGAGAGAGAGTGAAAGACATTGATGTCAGTTAGGGGACTGATTAGCAGCAAACTGTGCAATCTTGTTATAGGCACTTCCAAGTTTGTCTCATAGAGAAGTCTGTAGGTTAGTTAAGATTTAAGAGCGATAGAGGAGGCTGGGGAGTAGATAAGCATGTGCAAGTGTGACTCCCGATTCTTTAGTAAGGAACTTTTATTTCTGTACAGTAGTCCTAGTTTTTGATAGGTTTTCTTAATGCAGTGGTGGATGTGAAGGTCAAATTTAAGTTGGTCATTGATGATGGTCCCTAGGAGTTTTGTATGGGGTTCTACTTTGATTGTGGTGTTAGATGAGGTGGTAGAGAAGGTAGATTTGTGGAGGGGGAGAGATTTGGGGAGAAAGAGAAGAAGTTTTGTCTTTTTGTGGTTGAGAAAAAGTTGGTTGTTAGTGAGCCATTTTTCAATGGAGTTGAAGGAATTTTGGGCGAGGGTGTGAAGATCAGAGATGGTATTAGCATTAGTGATGCTGGTAGAGTCATTGGCATATTGTATGAGAGTAGAGAGAGGACAGGGTGTAGACGTGGTTGGTCACAATGTTGAAGAGCAGGGGGCCAAGGACAGATCCTTGCTTTTTTGTGATTTAACCACTTGTCTTGATTTATACAAATTTTCATAAAATTTCAAAAATATCTCTAATACGTCTATAGGATCTCTGGTTATTTCTCTTGTTGTAGACTCCATAAGTATTGCAACAACCCTTTCTACTTTATTTTCTCATTGTCCTACAAGTTTTTGTGCTCTGGAGTTATCAAAAAACAGTTGCTTAGCAGCAATCATTCTAAACTCATGCGTACTGTCTAGGTAGTCCTAGTTCCCGGTTCAGGCACCTAGGCAGTGAGGCATTTCCCTGTGGTCCATTAGCTTGGGACACATGGCTGAAGTGACATTTTCCTGCAGAGAAATATGTCTTTTTGTGAATTTTTGTGAATTCGCTGTGGGCAAAGACAAGCACACACTGCCTTGCACACAGTTTTAATAACCAAGTGCATGTGGACAGAAAAAGTGAAGAGTGTTGTGCTTAGTGTACAGTACATGCTTATGTAACTACAACATGTAGAATTGTGTGATAAATCATGGAAAATATCTTGCATGCATGCTACTGTATTTACATTTAGTCTCCAGTATGCATTTTTAGGCAATGCTCCCTAGACATTGTGAAAGTGGTAGTCGTTTACACACACCAATTATAAAGGCACTGCCTATTGTGCACTTTTGCATTATTACTGCCACTGACATGCCCACTGACCAGCCTGCTGCTGATGCCTGCCATACTGCCTGCTGTCTCATGTTGCCTTGGGGGCCATTGGCATTATTTTCTTCCTGTTCATGTGGTTATTGAGGTTGTGGTTATGGCACTGCATTCTTCTCTTTGCCCACAGGGAATTCACAGCAGCCATATTTCTCTGCAACTGAATGTTATTTCAGCCATTTGTCCCCAGCCAAATTTACCACAAGGAAATGTCATGCTGCCTAGGTTCCTGAACCTGGTAGTCCCTTATGTTCTCTCTAGGACTCTGCAGTTGTGCCTCTTCTTCTTCTTAAATTCCGCTTATTCTGCAATACTTTAACCTTTGTCAGGTCCTCTAAATAATTCTTGATCTGAAGTTGTCTTTATTTGGTCTTCAACTTGTGGTTTCCTGGATCCAGCATGGATCAGACAGCCGCATATCCAGCATTTTGATCCGAGCCCCAAGCTCCTCCCCTACACATAATGCCTCTGTCTCCTTCCTTCCTTCAGATCTCGTTTGCCGCACTTCATGTTTGCATCACTATCCATTGTTCTGAGCTTCTATTTAGGTAAGAACTATTTTATTCCTCTTTTTTTGCTAACTTTTCTCTCTTAAATTTTACCTTTTTCTATTTTTCTTCCTTACCCTACCACATGTTACCATCAGTTTAAGAAAAAAAAAATGTTCCCCCCTTTTTTTGAGTGTGTGTGTGTGTGTGGGGTTCTTTGGTTTCTTTGCCATGTCTGAGGCCCTGAAACCCAGGTTTCGAAAGTGCATGGAGTGTGGCTATAAGCTCTCCCCAGCCGATGGCCACACACTGCATGGTATGCTTGGGGGCAGCGCACCTACAGACTTCCTGTTCCATCTGTGCCAGGTTTAATTCCCCGAGCACTGATGGACAGGAGGAATAAGTTGATCTTAAAAGGGCTCCTTCCCTCTCATTACACCGAGGCACAGGCCTCTTCTGCCGTCTCTGCCCAGGCCCTCTGGGACTCAACCTCCCACCAAGAAGCCTTCTAAACATAAGGATAGGCCCAAGAATTGATCCTCGGATGGCTCAGTTCTGGCGGGCCCTCCTCCCAAAGTTAGGTCGGCCCCAAGGTCGAACTCCCCCTGGCTTCATTCCCCCCGGTTTTCCCTGGAGCTGGAGGAGCTTGGGTCCTACTACTAGTTCACTACTAGTTGTTCTCTGGATTTACTGTATTTGTGCAAGTTTTGAAAAAGGCGAAAATGAAACCAGTAAAACCAATGGGAGCCAGCAACTAAAACAAAACTGATTTAATTAGCGCTTTCGGTAAAGCAAATACTACACCTTCTTCAGATCAGAAGAAGGTGAAGTATTTGCTTTACCGAAAGCGCTAATTAAATCAGTTTTGTTTTAGTTGCCGGCTCCCATTGGTTTTATTAGTTTCATTTTCGCCTTTTTCAAGTTTTCTAAGTCTTTTTGGTTTTTTGTTTTGTTTGTATTTGTGCAAGTGACTTTCTTATGGCCTTTCTTACTCCATCAAGGTTTGTTTATCAGCTATTTCAGCATATCTGTCCACGGAATCCTCCTCTTTCATGGCATTCTGATGTCAAATTGTTTTTGAAACTGTTTTGCTTAAGAGGCAGCTAATCTGGGTGACTTGAAGTTCTTAACTTAAAAACAGTTTTACTGATTGCTCTGACTGCTGCAAGAAGAGAATCAAGCTTGTATGGTGAGTCAGCTCTACCTCATTTTCTACAGGGACATTGTTTCTTTGAGAATTATGTCCGAAGTGGTATCAGAATTTACTTTAAGCCAAATGATCCATCTCCCTCTGTTCTTGTTTTTTATTAAACTAGAAACATCTTTATTGAATTATCACTTATGACGTAGGCAGTCATGCATTTTTGTAAATGAAAATCAACCATATTGATATCATTTTAGTTGCAAACATTATACATCACTTATAATCTGTCCACTCATTGTCAGTCAAACATTATATAGCTCATTCAAATCCGGCCTTCTTTTAAACCTTGTTCCGCTTCTACATGTATTGTTTCCACATTTTTCATTTTTTTCTGTGTAATTTGCTCCTACCCTTTTCTAAAGATCGCAATTCCATTTATTTTATCTCTGTTAGTATACTCACTATTTCTAGCACAGTTGGTTTGGACTTTGATTTCCATTTTCTAGTAATTGCTTTTTTTTTCAGCCACCGTAATTAGACTCAGCAAAGCCTTACTATGTCTAGGCAATTCCGATTCTGTATCATAGCTCAAAAAAATAGTTTCCTTAGTTGCACCAAATTGCTCACCCAGTATCTCTGACAGAGTAATCTGCAGAGAATGTTTAAAGTCTGCCAACTCATTGCACTCCCAGAAAATATGTTCTCAATTACCTCTTTCTTCCCCATCTCACCTCCAACATTTGCTGTCTGCCTGAGAAAAAATTCTTTGGAGTCTACTTGGGGTATAAATTACCTATGTAAACAATTCCAAGCAAAGTTCCTAAATCTTCTAGACTTTGTTGCATATTTGGGAGACATAACTATGTGCCCCCCCCCTTTGTTTGTTTGTGAATTCCTTATGTAGTCTTTCTTCCCAATCCTTTCTAACCTCCTCCGATTGACTCTTGTAGTTAGCATGCTATATTTTGTATACTCTACTAATTATTCATTTTTTAACAGAAACTTTGTTCTAGATTCTACTAAAAACCCTACCAGTACTGGTTTTCATTTAGGATCTCCCTTCTTCTTTCTCTATGCGTATACTCTGATTATCAGTCCTTGATAGGGAAGGCAATCTCTAGACTGCAGTCCAAATAAATTCTTGGCCTCTTCCCATTCTATTACCTTTCCCTCTCTAAGTAGTTGCTTCCAGTATCTTGGCTCATTTGCCAGTTTTCTCCAATAAATTCTAGCCCCCTTGTGCCTATTGTCTGTATCCCTAATTTATTTTATTTATTTAGTTTACATTTGTTAACCGGGTTGTCTGACTGAGCTGAAAAGGCCCTTTTTCAGCAGAGGCCCGGGGAGAAAAGGTCCATATAGAAAAATTACAGATACATTTAGGTTCATAGGTTCATACTAGGCTATCTGCCCTAGGGCATTTGTAAGCCTAGCCAGAATGTGTTTGGCTTTCGCCACCCATTTTAAATTAATTTTGCTATGCCCTTTTTCGAGGTTAGTATACTCTGCCTCTGTCTAACAGTGACACAGAAGTGATACCCGGGGTAAACCTATGATCTCCCATCCACTCATCAAGATTCCTCTTGAAGAGAGTCAATGAGGGACTCTGCCTAACCTGGACTAGGATTTTATTCCAGAGTGAAGGGAGCCTCTGGGTTATGAATCTGTCCCTCCAGCATGTTCTATTTATTTCAGTGCTGAGGTTCAAGTCTCTCGAGCTGAGCTCGATGGGATTTGGATTTTCTGAGGTGCAGCATATCCATTAATTCCGGGTTGGACATGGCTTTATACGTCAGGCACAGATCGCCTCTGAGCAGGCGGTATGCCACTGAGTAGAGCTGGAGTTTCTTTAACCGGGCAGCATATGGCATCTGTTTGAGCCCTTTGATCCTCTTGGTGAGGTACTTTTGGGGTCTTTCCAATTGCTGCAGGTGTCTGGTAAGGTACATCTCAAAAGGGGCATTGTACTCAATTATGGGCCTGATGAGGGATGAGTAAAGAGGCACGATGACCTCCCATGATCTAGATGTGAATCCCTTCATGATTAGGTGGGCTATATAAAATGTTTTTCTAACCACTTTGGCCACGTGGTTGTCAGATGAGAGATTGCTATCAACTTGGGTCCCCAGGTCCCTAATTACTTCTTCCATACTTAATGGATTACCACCTATGTGGTAATTTGTGGGCACTTTGTTTTTGCCAAAGGGGATGACTATACACTTTTTGGCGTTTAGCTTGAGGCCATGGCTCTGGCACCAGTTGTCTGTTTCTATGAGGCCCTTTTGGAGGATGCGTATGTCGGCTGGAGAGCCGATTATGGCACCCAGTTTGCAGTCATCTGCGAACTTGGTCAGCCACAGTCCTTCCATGTTAGCCTGTACCTCTGAGAAATATATACCGAACACGAGAGGTCCCAGGACTGAGCCTTGTGGGATGCCACTTGTAACTGGTTTGGAGTCTGACATGGCTCCAGCAATTCTAACCTTGTGGGTTCTGTCCTTGAGCCAGTTTGCAACCCATCTAATGACATAGGGGTTTATATTTAAGCTGGTGAGCTTATCTATAATGCCCAAGTGGGGTATTGTATCGAAGGCTTTTGCAAGGTCCAGGTAGGCTGTGTGGACCACCTTCCCCTCGTCAATGGCCTTGGTGACTGTTTCAAAGAAATTGACCAGGTTTAAGAGGCAGGATCTGCCCTTAACAAAGCCGAACTGGGTAGGATCCAGAGTCTGTAGGTCCCCAATATCTTTATTTATGAGGTCCATGATGATCCTTTCCATAGCTTTGCAGACCAAGCTAGTCAGGCTTATGGGGCGATAGTTTCCAGGATCCGTTGAGGCACCACCTTTGTGGAGAGGGACCACTGTTGCTGTACGCCACTCTTTGGGTACATATCCTGTAGTAAGGCTGAGATTTAACAGTAGTTTTATGTTTGGGTTTAGTTCTTCTTGGAGTTCATGTAGGACGCAGCCCGGGACACCGTCTGGTCCCATTGATGCTGTGTTTTTTTGCTTTGGAGAGGGCGGCTCTTACCTGAGCATCTGAGATGTCAGGGGGGCAGCACTCTACTGGGACAGATATTTGCCCTTTTGGTGGGGAAGGGGGGGAGATGTTTGCACTGAACCTGTCAGCTAGGATGTTGGCAATGTCTGTGGGTTCGGTGTATTTTTTGTCATTTTGGACTAATTCTGAGCATATCTGGGAATTCCCACCCAGGTTCCTAACATAACTAAAGAAAGCCTTGTGATTATCCTTAGTGTCCTGTGCAATTTTTCTCTCGAAGCTGGCCTTAGACGATTTTATGAGTGCCCGTAGTTTTTTGCTAATACTGATCAGAGATGCCTCCCCTTTTTGGGATTTTGCTCTATCATGTAGTAGCTTCCTCCTTCTATTGTATAGTTTGTTTATGGCTGGGGTCCACTAGACAGGACACCTAACCTTGGAGGATTGGGTCTTGGTTTTATTTGGGATTGCATGATCCATGCATTCCTGAAGGTGTTCATAGAATGCGTTTATAAAGGATTCTGCGGTCTGGGCCGTATTTTCCACAGGCCCGGGGGCTTTGAAAGATTCCACCTCGGTTTTGAGGAGTATGAAATTTGCTTTAAAGAAGTTTTTCACTGTGGTTTTCTGGGCAGGGACTGGGGTCGGGATGTGAATATCTAGTGAGATTAGTTTATGGTCTGATCTTACCAGTGAGGGATACACTTCTGCTCTGGAGCATAGAGTCCCCATGTTGGTGATAATCAGGTCCAGTATGTTTTTCCCTCTTGTGGGAGTGGCAACAAGTTGTTCCATAGCATTTGAGATTATAAATTCTAGGAACCTTTGGACTAGGGTTTTGGAGCTAGAGTAATGCTTCCAGTCTATGTTAGGGTAGTTGAAGTCGCCCAATATAATGGTGTTTGGAGAGACCTTCATATTTTCCAGTGTTCTCAGGAAGGCCGAGTGGGGTTCCTGGGTTTGGGAGGGTGGTCTGTAGCAGGCTATAAACTGGAAGGCAGTTTTACCCACTGTTAGTTGCACATGGATAGTTTCTGATGCTTCGTGCTGTGCCACCAACCTGGAGGTGTGGGTATCTTTGACAAATATTGATACTCCCCCTCCTTTTGTGGTTCGGTCCAAATATTGGGGCCGAAAAACATGGTATGAGGTATAACCTGGTAGTGCTGGGGTGCTCTCGTGAGCCTTGAACCAGGTTTCTGTTACTGCACAGATATCAATGCCCTCCATGCTAAGGAGAGTTTCGAGTGTGTGCATCTTGAGGTTTAGACTTCTGGTGTTGAGTAGCATTACTATTAGTTTCTTATGCCTTGTGATACCTATGGAGGTGGGTTTGTCTTTTGAGCCTTGCCTAAAAAAGGCACTATGGGGGTGGCAAGAGCCTTTGCCAATATCCGAAAGCCCAGGGGTGACAGGTGCAAGCCGTCCCTAGCGAAGCATCATGGCTTGTTGAGCATGTCATCCCAGGCAGACAGGCATTGGATCCCCTTTGAATAACACCAATACTTAAGCGAATTGTTGAAATTGATCATCTTGTCTTCATATTGTGGCATCATTCTTGGTGAGGATAAGATGCTACTCAAGGTCAGGGTCATACCGGCCTGGGCTACATGCTCAGAGAGCTCCTCTATGTCTCTTTTCATATAGTCCAGGGAGGTACGTCTCAGGTCATTCACACCAGCATGGACAATGACTGAGTCATATTTGTACTTGCCTTGGAGTGACCTGAATGCTTGTGTTATGTGGCGGATCCTAGCGCCCGACAGGCAGCTCACCGTGAACTTCTTCTTGTTCAGCCTGGTGAGCGGGACGTCAGTGTGCCTGACGATAGAGTCACCTATTACAAGGGTATCAGGTGTGTTGTTTAGCCTTAAGGGCTGTGACTGTTCGGCACACTGGCTTTGTGAGCTATGTGTTGCACGTGTTTTGTTTTGGGGTAGCGGTTACTTAGGTGTCTGCTTTGGAGGTCTCTGCTGCTTAGGCAGATTTTTATTTAGAGCCTCCGAGTATGTTTTTGTGTGTTTGTGTTTGGTTTGCTGTCGTGGTAGGTCTATGTGAGACTGGAATTGTAGTGAGTGTGGTTTCCTTCTCCTCCTGACTGGTTATGCCAGTATTGAGTTGAGAGAGCTTAGCCTCCAGTTTGGCTATATGGTTGCATCTCTCACATGTGTTGGAATTTGTTGGGAGCAGGAGAGGGTTGTGTACATGAGGCAGTTGTAACATTGCCTCAAGATTTCCAGATTCACCAGCTGGACCGGAGAGGAGATTGACAACTGACCTTTGGACATGCTAGAATAGTATTGGGAATTCCTTTATAATTGAAAAAAGGGTCAATGGGGAACAAGGTACTCAAGGGGAGTTTGTGAGGGTGTAGTGCTTTAATTTTTTAGTGCTGATATTTAGACATGATCAGTATACACACAAAGTACAGGAGACATGTTTTTACAGTGGTAGGCGGCACATCAGCAGTTATACTACAGAGAGCAAACAAGAAAATATTAATTTAAAAATAAAGGTAATTCATAGATTTGTGGTGTACAGCTGAAATTTGTAATATAGGTAGAATACATACATAGTACACAGGTACAGTACATACATTGTAGATTAGCCAGTCTTTGTGATAGTAATAGTGAAAAACTATTATCAAGTACTCTAGGTTTAGTATGTGTACCTTATCTGATTTCACTAGCCTGGGGAGCAGTCATGGCACTGCCATCTTTGCTTGAGATGTTGCCTAATGAGGTTTTTAAAGTAGGCTTTGGACAATGTGTTTTGTATGCTAGTGGGGAGAGAGTTCCATTTTGTAGCCACTGAACTACTATATAGTGTGTCTCCAAAGCTATTGTAGCTGTTGGTGACTTCTAGTAGAAGTTTGCTTGATGATCTAAGAGGTCTTTTGGCTGAGTGATGTTGTACTAGGTCTTTTAGGGCAGGACACTTATTGGCAAGGTAATAGAATGACAGAGGCAAAGCTGATTGTAGGTTAGGAGGTTGGGCAGTTCAAGCCAGTGGAGCTGCCTTAAAGCAGTACAGTGATGAGTTCTATATGAGCAATTTGCAGCAAAGCGAGCAAGTCTGTTATAGCAGGCTTCCATTTTGCTTAGCTCAGTTTTGTTGAGATTAGTCAGAACGGGAGATGCATAGAGTAGGGTGGATAGAAGTTGGGAGCCAGCAATGGCTGATCTTTTGTTGTTGGTAAGAAATGGTTTAATACGGTAGAGTGACCCCAGTTTGGCATTTACTTTTAAGTAAAAAGTAACTAATAGTTAAGCTGAGATGACTATCAAATTTTAGGTGGGAGTCTATGGATATTCCCAATAGCTTAACCTGTGCCACTGAAGCGATTGGAGTAGCATTTCTGGAGTAGATAGTGAATTGACTGTTATCAGTGTTTTTGTTAGAACTGGTTATAGTCATAAGCTGTGTTTTCTTTGGATTGAGGATAAGTTGGGCTTTGGTAAGGTAGTGTTCAGAGTTAGAGAATGCTAGTTGAGTTGTTTGCAGGAGGGTGGGAATTTTTTGTGCAGCACAGATTAAGGTAGTATCATCTGCATACTGAATGATAAATGCATGTTGTGTGGAGGTATGGAGGTCATTTATGAAGATTGTGAATAGTAGTGGTCCTAAGATAGAACCCTGTGGGACTCCTGTAGTTATAGGCAGCTGAGGAGAGAGAGAATTTTCCCATTTCACAGCTTGGTACCTGTCAGTTAAGTAGCTTTGGAACCAAGTAAGAGTGGAATTTGATAGGTGATATTAGTTTAGTTTGTTTAGCAGGATTTGGTGTGAGACTGTGTCAAATGCTTTGGACATATCCAAAAAAAGAGTTGACACCTGGAGGCCTTCGTTTTTGAGACTGTTTACTGTGTCTGTGAAGCAGAGGAAGGCTGTAATGGTACTGTGGGCAGGTCTGAAACCATGTTGAGTAGGTGACAGGATGTTGCTGTCTAGGAGATATTTTAGCACCTGGGTATGGTTGCATTTTTCTAGTGTTTTGGCCAGGGGGAGAGTATAGCAATGGGCCTGTAGATATTAAGTTCAGTAGAGGTCCTGCCTTTATGTATGGGTGTAACATAGGATATTTTCCAGAGTTTGGGCACATAGTTTTCAATAATTGATCTGTTTATGAGAGTGGAGATTGGGATAGCAATAGCATCTGCTGTGAGTTTCAAGACATAGCTGGGGAGTAGGTTGGCTGCTGTTGATGAGGTTTTTAGTTTGGAGAGCATGCTTTTGATTGAGTGGTGGAAACTGTTTTGAGGGTAAAGCTTGTATTAGTGTTATTTCTGTTGGGGGGGGACTTTCCTGTGATACTAAGGATAGAATTGAGTTCACAAAATGGGAGTTGAATTGTGTTTCGATGGGAACTTTAGTGTCAGGGGTGGTTGGTTTGGGGGTAGCCTTTTGGGTGGATTTTAGTAGCTGGTTTACATTTTTCCAAAATTTTGGGGGTTTGTGTTGGTATTTAGTTTGTAATGTCATGTAGTAGGATTTTTTTGTCCAGCCTAATGCATTTTTTTTGCACGGTTACACAATTCTTGGTACTTAGTTAGGCTTTGTGTTTCTTTAGTTTTTTGATAGTAAAGCCAAGCGGTGTCTCTGGACTTTGTTTGGTTTCTTTACTGAGCCAGGGGTTTGTAGAGGTTCTAACCTTGATTTTGTGCAATGGAGCGACAGTGTCTAGGTGTTGTAGAAATGTTTTGTTGAAATATGCTACAGCCTGGTCAAGTGGGAGGGTTTTTTTTTGGGGGGGGGGTCCAGTGACAGTTACAGAGTAAAGTATTGAGGACCTCAGGAGAGAAATTGTTTGTGTTTGTAGTGGATTTATAGTTAGTGGTTTTTCATATGCCTGTTCTACTATGTATAAGGTATATTATGTTGTGGTCACTTAAGGTGTCTGGGGGACTGCCTGTGTGGGGGTACAATGTGGGGCTGTTAGTTGGGACCCAGTCAAGGATTAATTTCCTTTTAGATTTTTTATCACATCTAGTTGGAATTTGGACTAGCTGCTTGTAACCATGGAGCTTTATTAGATTACTTGGTGGTTCTGATATACAGGTGAACCAATCTAGGTTGAAATCCCCCAGAATAAGGGTTTCTTGTGAGTATGTGGAAGGACACCAGGATAAGATGTCTTCAAAGCTAGCAGGTATATTACCAGGTGGAATATAGATCACAATTGTGGTGATGACCTTTTTAGGGTGAAGTTGAAGTTGTGAGATAAGTATGTCCCAATTATTGGGGAGGGGTAGGAGTTTGGTATTTGACGTAAAGTTAAGTTGGACTTGTACAGTAAGGCAGTTCCACCCCCTTTACGAAGTGGTCTGTTTTGTCTAATGATATTGTAGTCGGTAGGGAGAAATTCTGAGTTAGCTATGTTTTTATTTAGCCAGGTTTCTGTTAAAGCAACTATGTCTGGTGAAGTAGTGTGCTATTCTGGCCTGGAGTTCAGGTATTTTATTTTTGATATTTCTAATATTAATATTTACCATTAAAAGATGGTTGGTTTTGCTGCAGTTGTTGATTTGCCCAGGGATGAAGATAGTGGGGGTATTATGTTCTGACAACTGTGTTGTAGCAGTTTGTGTTGGACAGGATGGATTTGGGCCTGGATTGGGGTGGATGTCCCCACTTATGATGAGCCTGGTGTTAAAATGGTGATACAGATGTTGGAGTTTGGTGAAGAGTGTGAGAAAGTATTGTGTTTTTTTTTTTGGAGTAGGAATGAGAGCATATGTGTTTAGTTCTGAATTGGTCTGTTATGTAGTTCTTGAACAATTGTGGGCAAATATTATTATAATGTGTGGTGTCTGTATATGAGAGTGCATATTATAGTGTTGTGCTACTAAGTTTAGGGATATTGCTAGAGTCATAACCTGTGGAGTTATAAAGAATTATGAGAAGACAGACTAGACTTAGTTGTGTGATCGTCATGGTTATAAAGTTTAAGTTAGTTGTAGGTGGAGGTGTGGATAGGAATTATAGGGTTGCACTATATGTGAATAGGTGACCCCTAACCGGGAAAAACCGAAAGACACAACAACTGTATGTGGATAGGTAAGTAGTGTGGGGTGATATAATAATGCCTAGCAGGAATGAGAGTGGTTGGGAGTATTTTGTGGTGGAGCAAGTGGGTGTGGTGTAATGTGATCTGACTTGAGGAGCTGTGATTGGTGGAGGTGATAGGTTGAGCTGTGGGTGTGGTTGCGATTACTATAAATTTAGAGGTAGTGGAGACAGGAGGCAATTGGGGGCAAGGCAGGGGAGCGGAGAGAGCCCAAGCATTAGCGAGGGCGAACGGAGCAGGGCAGATTCCACCAAGACAAGAGTAGTGGGCAGCAAAAAGTAAGTGTTACTTTACAAATCTGAACACTTTAAACAAATTCCTGAGGTCTAATGGCTTACCAGCAAGCAGAATAATTCAATTGCTGAAGAGCACTTATGCCCTGGTGGGAGACTAGTAATTTAAAGATGTCTCCATGCTCATCAGAATTCTAATATAGACTTAGTATTGGTGAGGGGGACAGCACAAGGGGTGTAAACCAGGTGGAATGCAAAGAAACCATCAAAACCAGAGAGGCAATCAGAGGGGGTGAGTAATAATTCAAACTCTACCTGTAAAGTGAAAGAGAGAAGAGACCGCAACATTTATTAAGGTTGGGAGTTTGTTTTCACATTGACTTGCTTATTAGTAGCCAGTTGGTGCACAGATTAGAGTAGGGAGATACATTAGCAATGAAGGGGAATGTACAGAGATGCAAATAAACAGGCGGGGCTCAAGTGATACAAAATAAGGCAGAAAGCAGTGAGAGGGCTGCTTGATGGTTAATTTAATCACAGAGATCTGAATTAAGTGTATACTGTCTATTGGACAGTTAGGATTACTGCACTAGCTTGGGGGGGACGGGACACAAGGCTACAACAGTCAGTTTTATTAATACACTGAGAACTACTAAGAAATACTGCTAATAATGTTATAGCTTCACTCTCATAACACAGATAAGTTGAATGCCTGGGTGGACTGACCCTGCTCTTGAGGCTCAAAATGTATATCCTTGTTTAGTTTTGCAGTACTGATTCCTTCGTATATTGTATGGGTGGGGTGGTAGCCGCAGACTGCAGATTTACTTGAGTGTGCTCTGAAGAGCGAGAGAAAAAGGGAGGATGAAGCTAGTAGAATGAGACAAAGATAGGTTAAAGGAAGTAATGAGGAGACAGGAGGGTGTAAAAGATACAAGTCTGAGGATAGTGCGGATAGAGCAGGAGAACAGATGCTACTGCTACAGTCTGAGTGCTTCATCAGTTACCACATCGCAGTGCCATAACTTAGTCATCCCTATCGGCAGAATCTCCTTTCTCTATTCCCCTGTTGGGTTAGTTCTTAGAATACTTTCTGCTGTTTTATAAATGTAATATTTTATATGGCTATTGTTCTCCTTAAGGTCTGAATCCAAAATCCAGTCTATCCTTGTTTCTTGAGCTTCCCCTGTTTCATCATCATCCCTTTCCACTTTGAATTACAGGTTTCTGCTTGTGCTATGTATAGGAGCCTTAACTGAGTAGCTCTGAAATACCCCTTCAAATCAGATAATCCCAAACCACCTTGTTCTATTGGAAGAATCAGTCTATCCCACTTGACTCTTGCAGTCTACCCCTCCCAGATAAAATCTTTTAGCTGTTTATTATTTTATTAATTACTATCCATAACTTTTCTTCTGGCTGATAAAAATATGCCTGAACTGTATATAAAACTAGGGCCCTAAAAATATTTAACTGCTTGCATCTTGCTATCCATATCCATGTAGCAGAGTTCACAATTTTTCAGATTTTATATTATCTGTTGTTTAGTCTTTTCCCACATATCCTTAGCTGCCACACCAGAATCATTTTTAATCCATACTTCTAAGTACTTCATTTTGTCATGTCCCCATATATATGAATATTTCTAAGTACTTCATTTTGTCATGTCCCCATATACATGAATATTGCAGAACCAGTTTGTGCGTGGGTACGTAATTTACAGCTATTTCCTTTGTTTCAGCTTCATTCATTTTGTATCTTTGAGGCAGTTTCACATATTTTCAAATGTTCCACAACACTGAAATTTCCTTTTCTGGTTTTATCAGGTATAACATAATATCATCTGCAAACAGAGCCAGCTTTTCTTCATAGTTTCATAGTTTTATAGTTTCATAGTATAGTACTAGGCTATCTGCCCTGGGGCATTTGTAACCCTAGCCATAGTGATGTGGCTTTTGCCACCCCATGAAATGGTACAAAAATGTACAGAATAAATCTAGAATACTGTGCCTCTGTCTAGTAGTGACACAGTGAAGGTCCCCTTATTTAATAGAATTAGTTTACTGTACCCCTGTCTAGCAGTGACACAGATGTGACCCGTGGGGTAAACTTACGATCTCCCATCCACTCATAAAGATTTCTCTTGAAGAGAGTCAGTGAGGGGCTCTGCCTAATATGAACTGGGATCCTGTTCCAAAGCATGGGAAGCCTCTGGGTTATGAATCTATCCCTCCAGCATGTCCTATTCATACTTGTGCCGAGGTTTAAGTCTTTAGCTCTCGTGGTCCTGATGGATTTGGATTTTTTGAGGTGGAGCATGTCCATCAGATCCTGATTGGACATGGCCTTGTACGTCAGGCAGAGATCACCTCTGAGCAGGCGGTATGCTACTGAATAGAGCTGAAGTTTCTTTAGTCTGGCAGAATAAGACATATGTTGGAGACCCTTGATCCTTTTGGTGAGGTACTTTTGTGGTCTCTCCAGCTGTTGCAAGTGCGGGTGAGGTACATACCAAATGGGGCATTGTACTCAATCATGGGTCTGATGAGGGAAGAATATAGGGGTACAATGACATCCTTGGATCTGGATGTGAAACCCTTCATGATGAGGTGTGCAAGGTGGAATGTTTTTCTAACCACTTTGGCAACGTGGGTGTCAAATGAGAGGTCGCTGTCTACTTGGGTCCCTAGGTCTCTGATTACTTTTTCCGTACTCAGTGGGTTGCTGTCTATGTGATAATTTGTGGGTACTTTGTTTTTTCCAAAGGGATGACTATACATTTTTGGCATTTAGCTTAAGGCCGTGACTCGGCACCAGTTGTCCCTTTCAGTGAGGCCTTATTGTAGGATGTGTGTATCTGCTGGTGTATCGACTATGGCGCCTAGTTTGCAGTCATCTGCGAACTTTGTCAGCCACAGCCCTCCCATGTTTGCTTTAACATCTGAGAAATAAATGCCGAACAAGAGGGGTCCCAGGACAGATCCCTGTGGGACATCACTTGTGACTGGCTTTGAGTCTGACATTGCTCCAGCGATTTTAACTTTATGGGTTCTGTCCTTTAGCCTGTTTGCAGCCCATCTAGTGACATAAGGGTTTACTTTTAAGCTGTTTAGCTTATCTATGATGCCTGAGTGGGGTATTGTGTCGAAGGCCTAGCCAAGTCCAGGTATGCTGTATGGACTGCTTTGCCCTCATCAATGGCTCTAGTGACTGTTTTGAAAAAGTCAACCAGGTTTAAAAGGCAGGATCTGACCTTTACAAAGCCGAACTGGGTGGGGTCAAGCGTCTGTAGGTCCCCTATGTCTCCGTTTGAGTTCCATAATGATTCTTTCCATAGCTTTGCAGACCAGGCTAGTCAAGCTTATGGGGTGGTAGTTTCCAGGGTCTGTAGAGGCGCCCCCCTTGTGGAGTGGGACCACTGTTGCTGTACGCCAGTGTTCAGGTACATTTCCCGAAGTAAGGATAAGGTTAAATAGCATTTTTATGTGTGGGTTTAGCTCCTCTTGGAGTCCACGTAACACGCACCCCGGGATACCGTCAGGTCCCATTCATGCTGTGTTTTTTGCTTTGTTTAGGGTGGTTCTCACTTGGACATCTGAGATGACAGGGAGATTACATTCAGCTGGGATAAGTATTTCTTCTTTTGGGGGTGAAGGAGGCGAGAAATTTGCACTGAACCTGTCAGCCAGAATGTTAGCAATATCTGTGGGTTCAGTGTATTTTTTGTTGTTGTGAACCAACTCTGAGCATATCTGAGGGTTTTCACCCAGGTTTCTAACATAGCTGAAGAAGGCTTTGTGGTTATCTTTAGTGTCCTTAGCGATTTTTTAAGTTTTCCTTGGATGTTTTTATGAGAGAACGTAGTTTTCTGCTAATGTTGATCAGAGATGTCTTCCCTTCATGGGATTTCGCTCTGACGTGCAGTAGCTTCCTTCTTTTGTTATACAATTTGTTTATGGCTGAAGTCCACCAGACAGGACACTTACATTTGGTGGAGAGGGACTTGGATTTGTTTGGGATTGCATGATCCTTGCATTCTTGGAGATGTCCATAGAAAGCATTTGTGAAGGATTCGGCATTGTGGGATGTGGTATCCACTGGCACAGTGGGCTTAAAGGATACCATCTCAGTCTTAAGAAGAGTGAAGTCTGCTTTTGAGAAGTTTTTCACTGTGGTCTTTTGTGCTGGGGGTGGAGGTGGGATATGTATATCCAGGGTGATTAGTTTGTGGTCAGATCTCACTAGTGAGGGGTATACTTCTGGTGTGGAGCATTTTGTCCCCATGTTTGTGATGATCAGGTCTAGTATATTATCTCCCTAGTGGGAGAGGTGACTAGTTGTTCCAGTGCATTTGAATTTATGAATTCCAGGAACCTTTGGGCTAGGGTATTAGGGCTAGAATAATGTACCCAATCTATGTTTGGGTAGTTGAAGTCTCCCATTATGATGGTATTTTGTGATACATTCATATCCTCCAATGTCTTCAGGAAGGCTGAGTGGGGTTCTTGAGATTGGGAGGGTGGTCTGTAACATGCTACCAGTTGTATAGCAGTTTTGCCTATGGTTAGTTGCACCTGTATGGTCTCTGATGCTTCATGTATTGCTACTAACCTGGAGGTGTGGGTGTCCTTTATGAATATGGACACTCCCCCTCCCTTTGTGGTTCGGCCCGGGTTTTGGGGCCGAAAAGCATGATACGAGGTATAGCCTGGTAGCGCTGGGGTGCTCTCAGGAGCCTTGAACCAGGTTTCACTTACTGCACAGACGTCGATGTTCTCCATGCTGAGGAGTGTGCATCAAGTGCCTGCATCTTGAGATTTAGACTTCTGGCATTGAGCAGCATTACCCTTAGTTTTTTTCCATTTTTGTTTTCTAAGGAGGTGGGTTTGTCTTTTGAGCCTTGCCTAAAAAAGGCACTATGGGGGTGCAAGAGCCTTAGCCAATATCCGGAAGCCCAGTGGTGATAGGTGTAAGCCATCCATTGCGAAGCAGCGTGGCTTGTCCAACATATCATCCCAGGCAGACAGACATTGGATCCCCTTAGAATGACACCAGTACTTGAGCCAATTGTTAAAGCTGATCATCTTGTCTTTGTATTGTGGTATCATTCTTGGTGAGGGCAAGATGCTGCTCAGGGTCAGGGTCATACCAGCCTGGGCTACATAATCGGAGAGCTCCTCTATGTCTCTTTTCATGTAGTCCAGGGAGGTACATCTCAGGTCATTCACACCAGCATGGACAATGACGGAGTCATATTTGTACTTGCTTTGGAGTGACCTGAGTGCGTGTGTTATGTGGCAGATCCTAGCTCCCAATAGACAACTCACAGTCACCTTTTCCTTGTTTAGCCTGGTCAATGGGACATCAGTGTGTCTGACTATGGAGTCACCTATTACTAGTGTATCAGGCAAGGTGTTTGGCCTTAAGGGCTGCGATTGGTCGACACACTGATTTATTGAAGTATGTGTTGCATGTGTTTTGTTTTGAGGTGGTGGATTTTTGGATGTCTGCTTTGGGAGCCTCTGTTGTTTTGGTAAGTTTTTTATTCGAGCCTCCAAGTATGTCTTTGTGTTTTTATGTGTTTGGTTTGCAGTTGTGGTAGGTCTATGTGGGACTGGGATTGCTGTGTGTGTGGTTGCCATCTCCTCCTGTCTGGTCATGCCAGCCCTGAGTTGAGAGAGTTCAGCCTCCAGTTTGGCTATATAGTTGCATCTCTCACATATATTTGTGTTTGTTGGGAGGAGGAGAGGGTTGTCTGTGTACATGAGACAATTGTAGCATTGTCTCAAGATGCCCAGATTGACCAGCTGAACTGGAGACGACGCCAGTAATCTACCACTCGACATGCTAGAACAGTATAAGGGAGTGGTATACCTTTAAGGGAAGTGGGTATTCACAGGGGTGGTAAGTAGATGTAGTGCTTTACTTAGTATGAGAGTGCTTACTTAGTAGAGAAGTATTGAGAACAAGTGCTAGGCTTATAATACAGTGAGTAGTCTGGTTATACTAAGAGTAGAGCTTCCTTAAGGGAAAATTTGAAGAACACACTTGGCGGAGCCAGAAAAAGTTTAACCGGCGCTGCGCTATGCGCACAACTGCGCAAAGCCATGCAAACGCGGATTTTAAACAGTGAACTACAAAAGAGCTGGAAATGGTCCCAAACAACCAATTACTGCGGCTTCTTGTGCTGAGGTCACATCCCCCAAGGACAGGTAGGCTGCTCAAGGCTCCCCACTCCCACTGGTGAGCAAAGAAACTTCCTTCTATCCAAGTAAGGTAATGGACAATACAGGAATTACACCACAGCCCAGAATACAGCAATGCCTGTAAACTGGTCTAAACTAGTCGAGGAAGGCGGGAAAACAAGTATTATTTTTTTGTTTTTTTTGAGTCCCTTATTTTCTTTGCCAGTGGTTCTAAATGTAATGCAAACAACAAAGGATAGGCCCATAAGGCAAGCCACCTCACAATCCAACATTCTAGCTAGTGGAGATTCCATTGTGAGACACACTGATGCCACTGTTATCAGGCTAAGTAAGGAGAAAGTCATGGTCAGTTGTTTATCAGGGACCACATTATGCACACACTCAGGTCATTGGACCACAAGTACCAGTATGACTCAGTCATAGTCCATGTGGGAGTAAATGACCTCCCTAGACTATATGAAGAGCGACATCATGGAGCTCTCGGAATATGTGTCTCAGGCTGGTATGAGTCTAGCATTCAGCAGCATTTTACCTTCTCCAAGGATGATGCCACAATACCAACAAAGGATGATTGACTTTAATAATTGGCTTAATTTTTGGTGTCATTCTAAGGGGTGCAATATTTGCCAGCATGGCAGGAGATGGTGAACAGACCATGCTGTTTTGCCAGGGATGGTCTACACCTCTCCCCTCTAGGCTATTAGCTAAAACATTGTCTTCTCCCATAGTGCTTCCAGCATAGCAAATCAAAACCAAGAAAATCTAAAGGTATTACTGCTCAATGCTAGGAGTCTAAACAAAAAACTCCACTCCCTAGAAGCTCTCTTCCCCCTAGAGAATGCTAGTGTCTGTGCAGTCACTGAGATATGGTTTAAAGCCATGGAGAGAACACCAACTTTGCAAGGTTATAATGCCTTCCACACATTTAGACCAGCTACTTCACAGGCAGGGACTAAAGGTGGAGGTGGCTCTATTTACATCAGAAATAAATATACTTCAAGGCTGGTCAAACAGGACATTGCACTTGAGCTGCTCCATGTTCTAATCACAATAGGTAAAATCCAATACCACTTCTTTGCAAGCTATAGGTCCCACACAATGTCCCAGGAAACCTATACCATGTAATTAAACTTATTGGAAACACTAACCATCCAGCCCAATACCATATTCATGGGTAACTTTAATTACTCCACTATTAACTGGGGACTCCTACATGACACCAAACATACAGGCACAGAGATTCCTGGATTTTGTACACACAAACTCCCTGGACCAGATAGTCACTGCACCAACCAGGGGTGCAACCATACTGGATCTGGTCCTCACTAATATGGGAGAGTGCTGCACACCCCCTACTGTAATGTCTTCCCTGGTAAGGTCAAACCACAGAATGGTCTACTTTGAAGTAAAAATAAAACCTAGACCCCCAATTAAACGAATTAAACCTGGAATACTCAGGAACTACTCTAATGCTAACCTCTTGCTATTAAATGATAACCTGGCAAAATTTCAAGCCCCCATAAACCTTGAGAACACTGCTGTCTATGCAGAACTGTTTACAGGAACCATGTATTGTTGTATATTATATATATTATATGTATATTATATATGTTGCACATGTTATGTAAAAAATCTCTGTGATTGTGTGGTGCTTTTTTCCCCGGGCCTCCACTGAAAATGGGTTGTTGGGCCCAGTGGACTTTCCCGGTCAACAGATGTCAATAAATAAATAAACAAATGTACAAGCATGTTAATAGCTGCACAGAGGCAGCTGTATCCACCAGGAAGAAGTACAGAACTAACTCAAAAAACAAGCCACCCCAGTAGAATCACAAAATCAAAAGGCTGTATAGCAGAAGGAAGAAAATCATGTCAAAAATTAGGCGGTTCAGCACCCAGCAGGATAAAAGTACTGTCATCAAACTAAACAAACAACTCAAGAGGACAAATAAAATCTACCAAAGCCAAATTTGAGGTAAGTTTGGCCTCCCAGGCCAAGGACAACAACAAAGCATTCTTTAGCTATATCTGCAACCTCAGAGGCAGTACACAATTGTTTGCAGAGCTCATTGAAAATGGAGCCACCTATACTGAGCCAGGAGATATAGCAAACCTCCTGGTTGATACATTCAGCTCTGTCTTTACCCCTCTCTCCCCCCACAACCTTCCCTGAGGAAATACCATCAAATATAACCCCCCCTACTATCACCAGGGAACAGGTCCATAATGTTCTCTCTAAGACCAAGAACACTGCATCAGTGGGCCCAAACAATATCCCAGGATGCCTTCTAAATAGCATGAAACATGACCTATCAAGGCCTTTGGAATTACTATGTAACTGTAGCCTCCAAACAGGTTTGTGCCTCATGAAGGGAGAACAGCAACAGTCATCCCTCTGCACAAAGGTCAGCCATCTACAAACCCTGGAAACTATAGACCCATAAGTCTCGGTAGTCTTGTATGTAAAGCCATGGAAATAATTATAATGGAAATGTTCAACAGAGATATAGTAAACCTCCAGACACTGAACTCAACCCAGTTTGGTTTTGTCAAGGACAGATCATGCCTACTCAACCTGGTGGACTTTTTTGAGAAGGTAACCAAAGTAATGGATAAGGGAAGATGGTTCACACTGCCTATCTTTACCTGGCCAAGGCATTTGACACAATACCCCGCTCAACCATTGTTGACAAACTTAAGAGGTTAGGTACAAGCTCGTATGTCACCTGGGGTATAGCCAACTGGCCCATAGACAGGACTCAGGAAGTTAGAACTGGGAAGTCCACCTCTACAAAGAGGCAAGTCACAAGTGGAGTCCCTCTGGGATCAAACCTTGGACTGCTGCTTTTTAGCACTTACTTCTCTGAGGTCAAGGCCAATGTCAGTGGTCTCTGGCTGGCTAAATTTGCAGATGATTGCAAATTAGGAACTGTCATTGAATCCCACACTGACACAAATGTTCTGCAGGAGAGGGTGGCACAGATAGACAACTGGTGTCAGAGCCATGGACTAAAACTAAATGCCAAGAAATGCATAATAGTATTCTTTGGAAGTCATCCGCCCCTTGTAACTATCATATTGACAACACACCCCTTAGAGTTGACCCCGTAGTCAGGGATTTTGGGACACACACAGATAGTAATTTAGCCTTTGACCATCATGTGTCTACATTAGTGATGAAATCATTCTATGTCGCACAACTTATAAGAAAAGGTATGGCATCTAAGTCCAAGGAAATCATTCTTCCACTGTATTTGGTATTTATCAGACATATCATTGAGTACAATGCCCCCTTTGGTATGTACCTAACCAAGCATATCCTACAACTGGAATGTCCACAGAGGTTCCCCACTAAAAGAATACAGGGCATAAGTAAAATGTCCTATGCAGACAGCCTCAAGGCTCTATCCCTGTATTCTGTCTCCTACAGGATTTTGAGGGGAGATGTATGCCAGGTATACAGGGCATTGTCAGACCCCCATTCTGATGGACCTCCTGCATATCCATAAAACAAACAGCACCAGAATTACCCATTCTAAAGACTTGAGCCTTGCCTGTGATATAAATAGGACCCACTGGAGAGACAGGAATGTATCCCAGAGTTTACCCCATTAGTGGAACAGGCTCCCCATCCATGTGAAGCAGAGTACCTCCCAACCCAATTAAAGTGCATCTTGGACGATTGGATGGGGAACAGGAAATTCATCCGTGGTTTGGCACCTGTATCTCTAATGGACACAGGCAACCTGTAAATGGATCATCTCCCAGGCCCCTGCTTGTAAATGCTTCATCTCCTAAACCCCTGCTTACACTTATCAAGGGTATTAGAACTTGTCAGAGATTTGGGCTGCATAGCTACGCTTAAAAAGGCCCTTGCAGTTGTTAGCTTAGTAAACACCTCTGAAACTATGAATCTATAAGAAAGAACACCCCTACCTGGTTCCTCTGCTCAAACAGAAATTATCAGAGAGGAACCCACCCACTTTAATTTTTACCTTTGATCCCTAATATATTCTTCTATTCAATCTTATAATTTTATCAGGGAATGCAAATGCTTCCAATGCCCTTCTCATAAATTCCCACCTTAGTCTTTTAGATGCTTTCTCTGCATCAAGACTTACCAAAAACAGTAGTATATTCTTACATTCTGCTTCCCTCTGGATCCTAAATGCACTGTTAATGTTGTCAGATGTTTACCTCCTCTCCACAAAATCACCATTGACCCTTATTTATCAATTCTGGCATCACCTTTGCCATTCTTTTAGCCATTATAGACATAAATGTTTGGCCTGTATGAAGCTGGATCTGATGAATCTTTACCCTGTTTAGGTATTACAGCCACCACAGCTTTCTTCCAGAATGTTGGTGCTTCACCTCCTCGTAACGATACTGTTAAACTGATAAAAGTCTGGAAGGTTTTGTTTTTCACTCTTAGCTTCAAAACTTCCACAGGGATGCATTCTGTTCCTGGAGACTTTCCTGTGGAATGGCTATGCATCGCCATTTCTATCTGCCTCCTCCTATCCTGTTAGTAATTGAGCCTCATCTGCCTCTAACCTTGGCATACTTTATTCTTCCATAAGCATTTCCATT
Organism: Protopterus annectens; assembly: GCF_019279795.1. Taxonomy (NCBI): domain Eukaryota; kingdom Metazoa; phylum Chordata; order Ceratodontiformes; family Protopteridae; genus Protopterus; species Protopterus annectens. Next base: position 1,851,647,227 of record NC_056729.1, on the reverse strand, counting down.
TGTACCTTTTCTTGATTTACATATTTTCTGTTTTATACAGGCCTTCATAAAGTTTCCAAAATACGTCTAGTACCTCTACAGGATATTTTATTATCTTCCTTGTTATTTATTTATTTATTTATTGATTTATTGACATTTGATTACCGGGAAGGTCTGACTGGGTATACACCCATTTTCAGTGGAGGCTCTGGGAGAAAAGCTTCAAATTATTACAAAACATTTTAAGAACAATAATTATACAGTCTTCAAAAATAAAACAAGACCACTTGAAGTTTAAATAATTACAAGTTAGAAATATTATAAAAACATTTCTTAAGAATTGATATGAGGTATGTGTGACACTGCAGCCCAGCTGTCCGGAATTTTGTAAGTAATCATATATTATTTGTGAATATTAATATGATTCATATACCTGTCTTACAAATGTAAGAGAACTGTATGTTATGTACTGAGCTTCAAGAATGTAACCACCGTGTACCCTACTGGAAAAGAAGAGAAATGTATATAAAATATATACCTGTGCAAATGTATGTTTTAATAGTAGAAGCTGGAACATGAGTTAACTTGCAAAACCTGAAGAAAATAACTTGGAATCAAAGTGTTTTACGATTGTGTTATCTCTCAGTTTCAGTTCAATAGCAGACACATTGTCTAGAGCTAGACGTTTTCTGTTATATTGAAAGTAATTTTATTTACTAGATTTAACATGTAAAGTATTTTATTGCTTTCTAGCAGCTGCACTTCTGAGAGATACATATTTCTTGCATAGAGATGTTAAAACTCTGTTGATATCTGTTAGCCTGGTAACTGAAGGCAGGTGACAAAGAGTGATGTCATCCAATCTGACCCAGCAGTAATGTTTGATAGTAATTTAAGAACTCTCTCAGAGACAGACTTTGCATTTTGTATTTTGTCTTTGACCTGGAAGCATCTATCTTCAGCATTTCTGCATGCATGTGCTTATGTAAGTAAGTCTAAGGTACAGTAATTTCTCTTAGATATAGATAGAAATATAGCAAATATTAGTTTAGATGTTTTATGTATTTATTTGAGACTGTCCTGCAATGTTGTTTTAAAATATTTCCTGTGAGTCTGAACTCTGTGGTCACTGTGTTGAGTTATTGAGTATTGTCTTGTTATTTTATTATTTATTATTAAATATATTTAAACCAATCTTTGTGGCTGATATTTGTGAGACATACTTAAGAGTACTTGCATATGTATTTGGTGACACTGTACATGCCACTCCTAAATAGCCTTGCTCTTGGTCACACAGTAGGCTTGGGCGCCCTTTGTAAGGGCCTTAGCATAGCTGATAAGTAGTGGTTGGTGGCAGTGATAACTACATTATAATCTGGACAGAAGGAGGCATAGCTAGTAAACCTGTGCCAGCCTTCCCCAGGAGTGTCTGTCTGTTTGTTAAAGAGCAAGGGACCAACGACAGAGCCTATTGGTACACCAGTGGTGACTGGGAGGTAAGAAGAAAGCATGCTATTTTACTGACTGATCCCTATTGGACTGGTAGCTTTTGAGCCACAGAAGGATAGGCTGAGAGAAACCTAGTGAGGACAGTTGAAGTAGGAGTTTGCTGTGACAAACTGTGTCAAAGGCTTTAGACAAGTCTAGAAATACGGAAGAGACTAGTTTGCCATTATCTCTAGCTTTATTGACAGTGTCTGCATAGGTTGAAATGGCAGTACTAGTACTATGGGAAGGGTGGAAGACATGTTATGTAGGGGATAGGAGTTCTTCCTGCAGGAGGTAGTCTAGCTCTTGTTTTTGAATATATTTTTCAAGTATTTTGGCGAGAGGAGATAAGATTGCTATAGGTCTAATGTTATGAATCTCTGCTGAATTTCCTTCTTTATGCAGAGGGATAGTGTATGCCTTTTTCCAGAGAGAAGGAACATGGCATTCCTGGATAGACATATTTGTAAAGACTGAGACAAGATAGGCAATGATACTGACTGCTATTTTTAGGTACTCGCTTGGAAGGTCATCATCTGAATAAGAGCACGGTTTAAGTTTAAGAGTAGTTTTATATAAGATGTGGGCATAGGTTTGAAGGCGAAATTGGATGTGGTAATATGTGGCTGTTGGGAAGGAAAGGGATTAGATATTCAGGAATCCTTAGTTAGAAATGAGATGCTGTAATATCTATAAAATAGGAGTTGAACTATATTGCAGTTTTGAGTGGTGAATTATCTGGAGTGGGGTTTGAATTTAATTTTTAGTTGTGATATTAAGATTTCTTTAACGGATGTCCAAATTTTTTTAGGGTTGTGTTTAGTATTATTCTGAAAGTTATTATAGTATATTTTTTGTTTTCATTTATTTGCTTTTTAGTCTGATTGCAAAACATTCTGAAGTTCATAAGATATTGAGGTGTTTTATATTTTTGCCAGTATTTCCATGCGTTTTCTCTGTCCTGCATTAGCATTCTACTCTTTTTGGATAACCAAATTGCACTATTTGTTTTCAGTCTCTTTCATCTAGGAGGTGCAAGGCTGTTTAGGATATTTATGAAATTGTATTGAATCAACTACAACACTGTCTAAGGGGAGGATTTCTAGGAAGTTTCAATTAATAGAAGATACTGTAGTAATGAACATTTCTGGGTTAAACTTGGAAAGGTTATGTGTTGTTTTATAAATATGCTGTTTAACTGGATGTGTGAGATGTCTAGTCATATAGATTGGGAGATCATCACTAAGAGTCAGATATTGTACCTGTGGTGAAGTATTTACTAGGGTCTGATACTAGGATACAGCCCAGTAGAGAAATTGATGCCTTGCTATAATGTGTGTGGCTATTAATTAGTTGTGTGAAGCCATATAAATTCAAGCTAGATGTAACAGACTTAGAGCTTATGTCCAACCAACTGACATTCACATCAGCTAGTACTATTTCGTCTTGTGGAATTGTTATGGATATCCAGTGTAGGATATCTTCCAGTATAACTGTATTGTCACTAGGAGGGATATAAAGGAGAGTAATGCGTATTTGTTGTCACTAGGAGGGATATAAAGGAGAGTAATGCGTATTTGTTGTCACTAGGAGGGATCTAAAGGACAGTAATGCGTATTTGTTTGTAATTGTTTATTTTGAGGAAAGCAAGAAGAAGCTTTGCTGAACTGAATTTTGGTGCCACACAAGAACAGAGAAGACCCACCTTATAGACTGGTGGTAGCAAGTGGAGGTTCCCTTACTGAAGCCACAGCCATTTACCTTGATTACTTGCTGAAACTTCTAGCAGAAAAGAATAAGTCATACATAAGAGATTCAATGGATTTTCTGAAGAAAATAAAAAACATTACAGTGGAAGCTGACAGTATTTTGGTAACTATTGATGTGGAATCCTTGTACACAGTGCTCCCTCACAATTACTGTATAACAGCGGCTATGGATTCTTTTAAGAAACATAATCAGGGTACACAGGCACAACTGCAAAAGTTAAGCAAGCTCATTAATCTTGTACTGGACTTCAATTTCTTTACTTTCAATGGCAAACGCTACAAACAAAAAACTGGTATAGCAATGGGGGCTGCCATGGCTCCCAGCATAGCTAACATAGCCCTGGGCAAATGGGAGGAGGACTTTGTGTTAAACAACACAGACTACATGCAGCATATCACATGCTATTTACATTTTATTGACAATGTCTTTATTGTGTGGGAAGGTGACACCTTGCATCTTGGAGATTTTATCACTTACCTCAATCAAACAACCCCCTTCCTGAAGTTTACCTGTTCCCATAGATGTACTTCAACCACTTTCTTAGATATGCAGATTTCCAAGGACATCAACAATAACAGAATCACCACTGATCTATTCAGAAAACCAACGAGGGTTAACTTATTACTCCACAGTGAAAGTCTACATCCTACAAAAACCAAGTATAATGTAGTGAAGTCCTAAGGCTATAGATTAGCTCAAATCACCACAGAGATGGAACCATTTTTGAGAAACCTGAACAACTTAGAGAATGATTTTCTAGTGAGAGGTTATGAAAGTCAGATGTTAAAAAACATCCTGGAACCCATTATAGAACTGAAAAGGACTGAAGCACCTTCACTCAACCTCCCCAGTAGAAAAATGTTAAGTAATCCCACAGAGAATAACAAATGCAAAAATAGCTGCATTCTGACATACACTTTGGATTATCACAGTATCAAAAATATTATTGAAGAAAACTGGGACATTGTCACGGGAACCCTTTTCTGATTAACATCTTAGGTGAAGCCCCATCATTTGTTTATAGGAAGGCCAGGAATATTAGATGTTTTTGTTGAATTTAAACATAGACCATGTGAGAAAAGCACTAAAAGATGTGAAACTAATTGTACATTTTGTATATTTATACAGCAAGGTGATAGTTTTTATTGCCCTTATTTAAAGATCATTAAAACCAGTGCAGGGGGTGACTGTAAAACTAAAAAAGTAATTTACAGGGCACAGTGCAATGAATGTGATGCATTCTATGTGGGCAAGACTGTAAATAAACTCAAGCGAAGGATTTCATGTCATCTGTCAGAAATTCGCTCTGGATGTAAAAATAATGCACTAGCCAAACACTTTTTTCTTCATAAAAGACACACAGGTTTTAAGTTCCAGATCCTGGATCACATAGACATGGGCGATCTTGGAGGAGACATCCCGAATATTCTGGAGAAACAGGAACTCATGTGGCAATTAAAGCTGAACTCTTTTAGAAAGCCTGGACTAAACTACTACTGTTCAATTAAAAGTACACTGGAACTTAGAAAATTGCCACATTGTTTACATGACTAAGTGTATTTTATTTTATTTTTTTCTACAAATTGGTTTTAAATACCATTTTAAATAATTTGAAATTTAAGTGTATATTTCATTTTAAATCATTTGAAATTTAAGTGTATATTTTGTTTCCATCATCATACATATATTTTTTTACTTTTTTCTGGTTCTCTTTTTTCCACTTTATTCAAAATGATGGTAATAACAATGCTAACTAATTATACAATTATATAGGCTTTTAGGGTTCTTGTACACAGACCTGAAGAAGTCTAGAAGGACGAAAGCGAACTTTGTTAACAATAGGTTATGAAAATAGAAACTGATTTGAAATTTAAGTGTATATTTTGTTTCCATCATCATACACATATTTTTTTACTTTTTTCTGGTTCTCTTTTTTCCACTTTATTCAAAATGATGGTAATAACAATGCTAACTAATTATACAATTATATAGGCTTTTAGGGTTCTTGTACACAGACCTGAAGAAGTCTAGGATGACGAAAGCGATCTTTGTTAACAATAGGTTATGAAAATAGAAACTGATTTTTACATGCAAAATGTATATGTATATATTTATATATAATTTTGATACATAAAATGAACTAAGGTTGATATATTTCCAGCCATGTAGTATATTGCCTTGTATAAAATCACAGACTTAATAATTTGGTTAAATAAGATGTACCATTAAAGTACATTAGGGCTATATATTATTATGACAGCTACTAGGTAGGGCAGGACCAGCTAGAATGTCGCACTGATGGGGGAAGGGATGTGAATTTAACATGCGTACCAATAACATTTTGTTTTACAGCACAATAAACCACTCCCATGCCTGATAAAAAGCATATATATATTTAGAAAGCTTGTGAGGAAATTATTACTCTATTTTTGTTTTACTTGGATCGCTTGTCTGTGTACTTAATAAAGGATTTTCGACTGGAAACAGACTGCCTGCCTTGCTTGGATTACTTTAGAATACTTAGTAATGCTGTAGAGTTATATATTTTCTATTATTACTTTTTGACTTGACGAGTTTACGTTCGCTACTTCTACTACTATTGTCTGATCTGATTAATATACAGTGATTAAATAGAAATATATGGACTGAAAATCTTCCACACAGAGAAGTTTCTTACACTGTTTTGTTTTTAGACCCACTACACTTTAGTGGGTTGTTTTGAGACTTTGGGGATACCATGGAGATTACTTGTTATTTGTTAGTACTTTGGTTTCTGAGACCAAGGTTTTTGTTCCATTAAAGGATCCCTGAATCGGTGTGGAATTCCAGTATTTTAAGACATGGATAATGACAGGCTAAAAGATTTACTAACTGTACCTATCTGGAATGATACAGAAGCAGATCAGATACAAACGGATACAGAAAATGGACAGGGAAGAATGGGCCTAGAAAATATGAATTCAGAGACTTTTTCTAAACTAGAAAAGCAACTGAAACGCATGCAGGGTCTCTACTGGGAACACATTTATTTACAACAAAGCATAGATAAGAAGAGACTACCCCAGGGACTTAGATTGAACAAAAGACCAATGTGGAAAATATGGATGATTCACTTTCTAAGGAATGGGAAGATACTTTAGAGGATGCCAGTTACAAACTTATTCGTCTGCTAGTAAGGAACAACCTTAGTGTGCAGGAAGCTACAAAGGCTGACATCACATCTTTAAAAACAACATTGGAAAATGAGAACCACAATAACCTAGATGCTAAATTTGAGCTACTTAAAGAAAGAGTGAAAGGATATGAGCAGTCCATTAAAGAAAGAAAGATTAATAAAATGAAACGAGATCAACTGGACAAAGATTATCCTGGGAGACATACTAGGAGGTACAATAATAATATCAACAACAACAACAGGAGAACCAACAACAGATAAGGTTCTAGTTATTACAGGGGATATAAGGGAAAATATAACCGTGCCAGCAGACCTCAACAGGATTTTCCCAGGGGAGATCCTCGCATGAAACCAGACAGGGGCATAATACAGGACCACCAGGAGACTGCCCCTCCAACATCTCATTCCCCACAATCTCAATCCCCTCTGGCTACCAACACTCCGCAGAAGCCTTTGACATCACAGAAGGATCAGGACAGGAACATAAGCCACAGTGGCAACCAGAACCGACAGAGAGTTCTACAGGACGAATTACAGAACTACCAGGACAACCGGGACCACAGACAATCCAGCTACCAGGAGCAGCAGCACCATCACAGAGATCAGTTTCTTCAGGAAGACCAATACTGACAGCACAGACATCAACCACCACACCAATACCAAAGCCAGCACCAGTACCAGAACAAGAACGACTACCACCACCAGAGCCCCAGAGCTTGCCCCTCTTACCAGGTCCCCCCATACCACAGCCACAACGAGGAATACTACTACAACCCACCGAGATTCCAGAAAGCAGAGGAGGAATTCCAGAGGTCTTATACTCTATCCACAAACTCCCAGGGAGACAGGAGAACAACAGTGGACAGGGGTGAGGGAAATACAATACCTGGGCAATCCCGACTACAACCCAGGTCCCAGGCTCAGACAGAGAAAACAGCCACAATAACAGGTACAATAACAACAACAGGTACCACAATAACAGGTGCTCTAGTTATCTGGAACCACTCTGTTAAAGCACTGACTGAAGAGGAAAAAAGTGTGTTGTCCAAAGGACTTACTTTTGTACCAAGCTGCAGGAGTGAGGTTGCTCAAGTACTGATAGACCTTAAAATGTTTGTGAGGAAGCTCAACTTAAGGGTACAGTTTCATGGCAAAAGTAATGACACTGAAAATAAGCCTATTGATGAATATATAAAAAGGCCTAGCAGCTATTTTCCACCACTACATCAAACACTAGCTGCTTTCGAAGTGAAATGTAAGATGGATATCAGGAAACTGCTTGAAAAACCTCCAAAGAAAAAACTTTATAACTTAACACAGGGAGAAAGAAAAGCATTGCTTGAGCTAGGCAATGATAAATCCAGGCGTGTAATGAAGGCAGACAAGGGAGGAGGTATACTTGTGACTGATACCACTAGCTGCAACCAAAAGATAGAGAACATGCTGGAGGATAACAGATTTTATGAGTTATTTACCATGGATGACATAAAAAGAGCATATGATTTATGGAACACTAATCTCACCACATTATGGGAAGAAAAACTTATCACTGAAAATCTTTATAATTATTTATGGAGCCCATACCCACGTTTACCTTACTTTTTTGGAATACCAAAGCCACACAAGAACAGAGAAGATCCACCTTATAGACTGGTGGTAGCAAGTGGAGGTTCCCTTACTGAAGCCACAGCCATTTACCTTGATTACTTGCTGAAACCTCTATCAGAAAAGAATAAGTCATACATAAGAGATTAAATGGATTTTCTGAAGAAAATAAAAAACATTACAGTGGAAGCTGACAGTATTTTGGTAACTATTGATGTGGAATCCTTGTACACAGTGCTCCCTCACAATTACTGTATAACAGCGGCTATGGATTCTTTTAAGAAACATAATCAGGGTACACAGGCACAACAGCAAAAGTTAAGAAAGCTCATTAATCTTGTACTGGACTTCAATTTCTTTACTTTCAATGGCAAACACTACAAACAAAAAACTGGTATAGCAATGGGGGCTGCCATGGCTCCCAGCATAGCTAACATAGCCCTGGGCAAATGGGAGGAGGACTTTGTGTTAAACAACACAGACTACATGCAGCATATCACATGCTATTTACGTTTTATTGACGATTACTTTATTGTGTGGGAAGGTGACACCTTGCAGCTTGGAGATTTTATCACTTACCTCAATCAAACAACCCCCTTCCTGAAGTTTACCTCTTCCCATACTTCAACCACTTTCTTAGATATGCAGATTTCCAAGGACATCAACAATAACAGAATCACCACTGATCTATTCAGAAAACCAACGAGGGTTAACTTATTACTCCACAGTGAAAGTCTACATCCTACAAAAAACAAGTATAATGTAGTGAAATCCCAAGGCTATAGATTAGCTCGAATCACCACAGAGATGGAACCATTTTTGAGAAACCTGAACAACTTAGAGAATGATTTTCTAGTGAGAGGCTATGAAGGTCAGATGTTAAAAAACATCCTGGAACCCATTATAGAACTGAAAAGGACTGAAGCACCTTCACTCAACCTCCCCAGTAGAAAAATGTTAAGTAATCCCACAGAGAATAACAAATGCAAAAATAGCTGCATCCTGACATACACTTTGGATTATCACAGTATCAAAAATATTATTGAAGAAAACTGGGACATTGTCACAGGAAACCCTTTTCTGATTAACATCTTAGGTGAAGCCCCATCATTTGTTTATAGGAAGGTCAGGAATATTAGAAGTTTTGTTGAATTTAAACCTAGACCATGTGAGAAAAGCACTAAAAGATGTGAAACTGATTGTACATTTTGTATATTTATACAGCAAGGTGATAGTTTTTATTGCCCTTATTTAAAGAAGATCATTAAAACCAGTGCAGGGGGTGACTGTAACACTAAAAAAGTAATTTACAGGGCACAGTGCAATGAATGTGATGCATTCTATGTGGGCAAGACTGTAAATAAACTCAAGCAAAGGATTTCATGTCATCTGTCAGAAATCCGCTCTGGATGTAAAAATAATGCACTAGCCAAACACCTTTCTCTTCATAAAAGACACACAGGTTTTAAGTTCCAGATCCTGGATCGCATAGACATGGGCGATCTTGAAGGAGACATCCCGCATATTCTAGAGAAACAGGAACTCATGTGGCAATTAAAGCTGAACTCTTTTAGAAAGCCTGGACTAAACTACAACTGTTCAATTAAAAGTGCACTGGAACTTAGAAAATTGCCACATTGTTTACATGACTAAGTGTATTTTATTTTATTTTTTCTACAAATTGGTTTTAAATACCATTTTAAATAATTTGAAATTTAAGTGTATATTTTGTTTCCATCATCATACATATATTTTTTTACTTTTTTCTGGTTCTCTTTTTTCCACTTTATTCAAAATGATGGTAATAACAATACTAATTATACAATTATATAGGTTTTTAGGGTTCTTGTACACAGACCTGAAGAAGTTTAGGACAAAAGCGATCTTTGTTAACAATAGGTTATGAAAACAGAAACTGATTTTTACATGCAAAATGTATATGTATATATTTATATATAATTTTTGATCGCAAAATGAACTAAGGTTCATATATTTCCAGCCATATAGTATATTGCCCTGTATAAAATCACAGACTTAATAATTTGGTTAAATAAGATGTACCATTAAAGTACATTAGGGCTATATATTATTATGACAGCTACTAGGTAGGGCAGGACCAGCTCGAATGTCACATTGATGGGGGAAGGGATGTGAATTTAACATGTGTACCCATAACACTTTGTTTTACAGCACAATAAACCACTCCCATGCCTGATAAAAAGCATATATATATATTTAGAAAGCTTGTGAGGAAATTATTACTCTATTTTTGTTTTACTTGGATTGCTTGTCTGTGTACTTAATAAAGGATTTTCGACTGGAAACAGACTGCCTGCCTTGCTTGGATTACTTTCGAATACTTAGTAATGCTGTACAATTATATATTTTCTATTATTACTTTTTGACTTCACGAGTTTACATTCGCTACTTCTACTACTATTGTCTGATCTGATTAATATACAGTGATTAACTAGAAATATATGGACTGAAAATCTTCCACACAGAGAAGTTTCTTACACGGTTTTGTGAAATATTAAAGCAATACTGCCACCTTTCTTCTTTATATGGTCATTACAGATAATATTATAGCCAGGAGGTGTAACTTTTGAGTTAGTTATGCTGGGTTTAAGCCAAGTTTCAGTTACAGTGAGAACATCTGGCTTATGTTGGGAAAGCCAGGCATGTTGCTCAGCAGTTTTATTTCTTATACTTCTAACATTTATTATGGCAAAAACTAGATTACCAGAGTTGGGGATTTGCTGTTGCTGGGTATCAGATGTTTGTGGGAGAGAATTATTATTCTTTTCATTGTGATAGGTGGGGCCAGGATTAGGGTGTATATGTCCTCCTAGAAGGATTTGAATATATTGGGGAATTACGCATACTTGTTTTTTGGAGAGGATTCTTGCACTTAATTTTGTTTTGGACTGAGCTGAAGGTGCAACTAATCAGCCAATATTTGGAATAAATGTGAGGGGCAATATTAAACAGGTTTGGTGTAATGTGAGGAGAGTGTAAAGGGGAACTATGGCTGGGTGTTTGAGACAGAGGTGGAGATATGATACAAGGTATTATTGAGGTGTGTTAGTATGAAAAATGGCATAGTAGGAAGAGAAGGATAGAGGATAAGCTGAAGAGTAGCATAATTAAGTACAGGATTCTGTGTTTTACAGACGGCAGGTAGTGGGGAAGTAGAAATGAAGAAGGAAACAAGAACTTGCAGGACAATAGGAGAATCAGTGATGGTGGATTCTGAAAGCTGAAGAGGATAGGTAAGGAGAAAAGTATTTTCTATATAAGAGGAGAAGTAGGTTGCCCTGGTATCGTCTCTAGAATGTAGGGAATACAGGGGTATTAAAAGCTAGAGTATAAAGATGTAGTCAAAATAAGAAGAAACAATGGTTTAACTGGGAAAAAGAAAACAATACAATGCGGAATAGATAGGTACTATTTGAGAGGGTTGTGATTATAAATGGATATGGGGCAAAGCAGTATGGGAGGGAGGAATATAGTTGTGAATGGTGTTAAAAATTAAATAGAGATAGGGAAGTAGGAAACAAGAAGCAGAAGTGCATGTAGAGAAGTAGTAAGGTCAGTTGGCGAGCATTTGAAGTAAGAGTCGGAATAGAAATATGTATGTAGGAAGTATAATATTACAGTAAGAGGGCGTGGGTAGGAATATGGGGTAGGGGAGCCAAGTGAAGCAAGTGGGTCTAACCCTCTCAGGTTAATTTATAAGGGAGAGCAATCTGTTTATAACCAGAACAAAGCAATTAACAGAGATGCAAGAAAAGCAGGTAGTCTGTCATTTCCAAGAATAAATAACTAGCATATGCAGTATAGTCTACTGGTCAAGCTAAAGAGGACAGCAGCCAACTTAGTAAAACGTCCTTGTGTGCATTTACTATTACACATCGATTTTTGAATCACAGAGCAGGCATGTATTTAACTGACTAAATTTAATACGCAAGGCAGCAAGGTTCTTCATGATAAGTGTACTTACATTAATGAATGGCAAAGTTCTCAAAAAGCTTCTAGGTGTAGGGCCTTGTGGCAGAGCTCCTGCAATATTGAGGTCAGATGTAGTGACTGCAGGCTCTGAAATGAAAGAAAGAAAAAAAAAATCTGCAAAGCTGTTAAATTATACTGAGGCAATACATTTACTACTTATTATACAAAATAGAGATGGAGGAAGGACCACAGTAAGTCAGTGATAAGTCAGAGTGGGAAAGAATACATGGGAAATATAAGGGTAATGTGAGCCTAAGAATATATGAATGTAAGTTCAGAGTAGTTTTAGCAAGAAGTATGCTGCTAGAGAACCACAGTAATGCTTAGTAAATATACAGCTGTATCAAGCAAAATATCAGCATGGCACTACTCTGATAAGCACAATATAACACCATCACTTACAAAACATTAATTTATTTTATTTTATTTATTTTACATTTGACCGGGCTAGTCTGGCTGGATACATGTCCATTTTCAGCAGAGGCCCGAGGAGAAAAGCTCCACTATATACTAGTAACTTACAATACACAAAAAATATGAAAAACATATAAGCAAAAAAGGAACATTTTCATGTAGTAGAGTAACAATGCAGAGGCAGTTTAACAAGAACTAAACAGTAGTGAGGAATCATAATCCCATAACAATTGCAATAGTAGGACTGCTAAAAAAAGAGGAGGAGAGAAAAACAATAACAGATAAAGAGTCTATAAATATTTACACTAATAACAAATTAGGATAAAACATGTAGTGCCGGGCACTAGTTTTAGGATAGAGATTTGCACAGAAGTGATCAGCCTATAGGCTAAGTAAAAGGGGAGATGAAACAGGTTGCAGTGATATATCAAGTATAAGAGAATAGATAGTATAGGAAAAATTAATAAGCAGGTGGGATGCTAGGTACACTACACTAGAGTGATAGAAGTAGTGATAGTGACGCGGACTGTAGAGAGGGATTGTTTGCTGAGCTCAGTCAGGATTAGAGCAGGGACATAGCCAGTGGGATTCACCAGTGAATCAAAACAGTGTAATATTGATATCTATATTTATATCTATATCTGTGTGTGTGTGTGTGTGTGTGTGTGTGTGTGTGTGTGTGTGTGTGTGTGTGTGTGTGTGTGTGTGTGTGTTTGTGTATATACCAGAACACCAGCAGCTCACATTACATACATATTTGTTAAAGGGAAACACACACAGCATACAAAAAGCTTATCCTATCTGAATGACAGTGTTACAAATATAACACACTACCAAAGTCTTTTCACTGTTTTACAAAGTCTTAGAATAAATAGAAATGTAATAACATATAACACATACCTGCTGTATGAAGGAAGATATTGACTGAGTGTAAGACAAGACAACACTGAGGGGATATTTAGTAATAAATTCTACTACAGAGACACTATTACACAGAGACATTTGAATCACAGAGCAGGCATGTATTTAACTGACTAAAGTTAATACACAGCAAGGTTCTTTATGATAAGTATGTGTACACTAAAGAATGTCAACATTTTCAATAAGCTGGTAGGTTTAGGGCCTTGTGACACAGGTCCTGCAATATCGAGGTCAGATCTATTGAAAGCAGGCTATTAAAAATGACAAAATTCTACATAAGCTTGTATGAGTAGCCCTTTATGACAGAGCTCCCGCAATATTGAGGTCAAATGTAATGACTGCAGGCTATTAAAAAAAATGACAAAATTCTCAATACGTTTGTAGGTGTTGGGCCTTCTAACAGATCTCCTGCAATATCAAAGTCAGATGTAATGACAGCAGGCTGTTAAAGAATGTCAAAATTCTAAATAAGCTTGTAGGTATAAGCCCTTGTGACAGAGCTTCTGCAATATGGAGACTCCCTAAGCTTGGCAACAACCCTTTCTACTTTCTTTTGCCCGAGTCGCTGTGCTAAGGTTTTGCGCTCTGGAGTTATTATCAATAGACAGTTGCTTAACAGGAATCTTTCTAAACTCATGCATATTACTGATGTAATTCCTTATTTTCTGTTTAGCATTTTGCAGTTGTCCCTCTTTTTCTTCTGTGAGATTCCCCCTATTATGTCAATCCCTCTAAGTAGTTCTTGTTCTTAACCATATCTCTTTCTTTTTTTAGCCCCTATTTTTAAACTCCACTTAAATTTTATCCTATTCCCAGCAATATTTTCAGAAATTACTATTTTCTCTAATAACTCTTGAATAATTTCCACTACCCTTAAATTCCCTTCTTTTCAACAGACGAGTGGGAAAGCACCAGTGTCTCATTATTTCATTATCCTGCATTTTTAGTTTGGTTATTATTGGCACATGATCTGAAATAGTTATTAGGTGCGTATCAAAACTTTCAATTGAATGTACATGTTCCTGTGAAATATAAGTTCTGTCAAGCCTAGCCCAGTTTGTATATCTTTGGGAATAAATATGTACATTCACCACAAACTCCTACTACTGAATTCACATTTTCCATGCCAAATATTTTCATAAATTTCTTCAAAAATCTGCCCTCCTTTGTTATATTTTCCCTTCTGCCCCCCCCCCCAGCACATCTTCACTGCTGCAAATCAAATTCCAGTCCCAACCTATAAGTAATATTCCCTACTGAAAGCTGATTATTTCTCCCAGAATTTTCTTAAGCTCCATTATAGCAGTTTTAGGTGGAATATAAATACATGCCAGTGTAATCCTCCCCTTTGCCACTAGTCCCTTAGTACTACAAATCTACCATGATCTTTATTGTCTTCTATCAGTATTGGAGCTCCTTTTGCAATTAATATAAGTACTCCTCTTTTCTTTTGTTCCAGGTATTCTGCTAAATAACCATCCTGCAAACCTTTATCAAATTCACATGTTCATTTCTTTCCAGTTGTGTCTCCTGTAGCATAGCTGTTTGCACTATACATTTTTTAATATAGCTCACTACTTTCTTTGTATATATCTGTGACACCATTAATATTTAAAGATAATTGAAAAAGCATCATTATATTAAAAAGTTATTATTTCCACATTTTATGTATAACAACTGTTAAGTATCTAGTTCCAGCTTTTGTGTTACATGCATACATTAATGTTTGGCAGATTGATCTTTTATACACTTGTTTCTTGTCATATCCATTTGAGGTTATAAGACATCTTACAAACTTCTTTTGTTTAATTGAAAGCCCTCAAACAAAGAAACAAATACACCCCAATTACACCTGCTGGCTACTGAGACTTGTCTGCATATATCAACTGGACACAAGCTGATTTAAGTATACTTTTCTCTGCACTTATTTAAGATTTGAGTCAGTAAATATTGTGTGCCTTTGATTCAGTAAATATTGTGTGTCTCTGTCTATCTGCAGTTAGCTGCCTGAAGTGTGAAAACGTGTAGCCATCTGGGCTCATTGAAAGTTGTTAGATTGCTTTGAAATTCCTGTGTTGTGTTAGCCTGGGGGGGGGGGGTTCTGCTTGCATTAAAATCTGTGCTGGTTGCATTTATAGTAATCATTTTAATCGGAGTTGCTGGCTACTGAGACTTGTCTGCATATATCAACTGGACACAAGCTGATTTATGTATACTTTTCTCTGCACTTATTTAAGATTTGAGTCAGTAAATATTGTGTGTATTTGATTCAGTAAATATTGTGTATCTCTGTCTATCTGCAGTTAGCTGCCTGAAGTGTGAAAAAGTGTATCCACCTGGGCTCATTGAAAGTTGATAGACTGCTTCGAAATTCCTGTTTTAGTGATAGCCTGGGGGATTCTGCTTGCATTAAAATCTGTGTTGGTTACATTTCTAGTAATCATTTTAATCGGAGTTGCTGGCTATTGAGACTTGTCTGCATATATCAACTGGACACAAGCTGATTTAAGTATACTTTTCTCTGCACTTATTTAAGATTTGATTCAGTAAATATTGTGTGTCTCTGTCTATCTGCAGTTAGCTGCCCGACATGTGAAAACGTGTAGCCATCTGGGCTCATTGAAAGTTGTTAGACTGCTTTCAAATTCATGTGTTAGTGTTAGCCTGGGGGGTTTTGCTTGCATTAAAATCTGTGTTGGTTACATTTTTAGTAATCATTTTAATCGGAGTTGCTGGGTACTGAGACTTGTCTGCATATATCAACTGGACACAAGCTGATTTAAGTATACTTTTCTCTGCACTTATTTAAGATTTGATTCAGTAAATATTGTGTGTCTTTGATTCAGTAAATATTGTGTGTCTCTGTCTATCTGCAGTTAGCTGCCTGAAGTGTGAAAACGTGTAGCCATCTGAGCTCATTGAAAGTTGGTAGACTGCTTTGAAATTCCTGTGTTAGTATTAGCCTGGGGGGTTCTGCTTGCATTAAAATCTGTGTTGGTTGCATTTATAGTAATCATTTTAATTGGAGTTGCTGGCTACTGAGACTTGTCTGCATATATCAACTGGACACAAGCTGATTTAAGTAATACTTTTCTCTGCACTTATTTAAGATTTGATTCAGTAAATATTGTATGTCTTTGATTCAGTAAATATTGTGTGTCTCTGTCTATCTGCAGTTAGCTGCCTGAAGTGTGAAAACGTGTAGCCATCTGGGCTCATTGAAAGTTGTTAGACTGCTTTGAAATTCCTGTGTTAGTGTTAGCCTGGGGGGTTCTGCTTGCATTAAAATCTGTGCTGGTTGCATTTATAGTAATCATTTTAATCGGAGTTGCTGGCTACTGAGACTTGTCTGCATATATCAACTGGACACAAGCTGATTTATGTATACTTTTCTCTGCTTATTTAAGATTTGAGTCAGTAAATATTGTGTGTATTTGATTCAGTAAATATTGTGTGTCTCTGTCTATCTGCATTTAGCTGCCTGAAGTGTGAAAAAGTGTATCCACCTGGGCTCATTGAAAGTTGATAGACTGCTTTGAAATTCCTGTTTTAGTAATAGCCTGGGGGGGGGGGGGGTTTGCATAAAAATCTGTGTTGGTTACATTTCTAGTAATCATTTTAATCGGAGTTGCTGACTACTGAGACTTGTCTGCATATATCAACTGGACACAAGCTGATTTAAGTATACTTTTCTCTGCACTTATTTAAGATTTGATTCAGTAAATATTGTGTGTCTTTGATTCAGTAAATCTTGTGTGTCTCTGTCTATATGCAGTTAGCTGCCTGAAGTGTGAAAACGTGTAGCCATCTGGGCTCATTGAAAGTTGTTAGACTGCTTTGAAATTCCTGTGTTAGTGTTAGCCTGGGGGGTTCTGCTTGCATTAAAATCTGTGTTGGTTGCATTTCTAGTAATCATTTTAATTGGAGTTGCTGGCTACTGAGACTTGTCTGCATATATCAACTGGACACAAGCTTATTTAAGTATACTTTTCTTTGCACTTATTTAAGATTTGATTCAGTAAATATTGTGTGTCTTTGATTCAGTAAATATTGTGTGTCTTTGATTCAGTAAATATTGTGTGTCTCTGTCTATCTGCAGTTAGCTGCCTGAAGTGTGAAAACGTGTAGCCATCTGGGCTCATTGATAGTTGTTAGACTACTTTGAAATTCCTGTGTTAGTGTTTGCCTGGGGGGTTCTGCTTGCATTAAAATCTGTGTTGGTTGCATTTATAGTAATCATTTTAATCGGAGTTGCTGGCTACTGAGACTTGTCTGCATATATCAACTGGAGACGAGCTGATTTAAGTATACTTTTCTCTGCACTTATTTAAGATTTGAGTCAGTAAATATTGTGTGTATTTGATTCAGTAAATATTGTGTGTCTCTGTCTATCTGCAGTTAGCTACCTGAAGTGTGAAAAAGTGTATCCACCTGGGCTCATTGAAAGTTGATAGACTGCTTCGAAATTCCTGTTTTAGTGATAGCCTGGGGGGGGATTCTGCTTGCATTAAAATCTGTGTTGGTTACATTTCTAGTAATCATTTTAATCGGAGTTGCTGACTACTGAGACTTGTCTGCATATATCAACTGGACACAAGCTGATTTAAGTATACTTTTCTCTGCACTTATTTACGATTTGATTCAGTAAATATTGTGTGTCTTTGATTCAGTAAATCTTGTGTGTCTCTATCTGCAGTTAGCTGCCTGAAGTGTGAAAAAGTGTAGCCATCTGGGCTCATTGAAAGTTGTTAGACTGCTTTGAAATTCCTGTGTTAGTGTTATCCTGGGGGGTTCTGCTCACATTAAAATCTGTGTTGATTACATTTCTAGTAATCATTTTAATCGGAGTTGCTGGCTTCTGAGACTTGTCTGCATATATCAACTGGACACAAGCTGATTTAAGTATACTTTTCTCTGCACTTATTTAAGATTTGATTCAGTAAATTTTTGTGTCCGATTCAGTAAATAGTGTGTGTCTATCTGCAGTTAGCTGCCTGAAGTGTGAAAAAGTGTAGCCATCTGAGCTCAGTGAAAGTTGTTAGACTGCTTTGAAATTCCTGAGTTAGTGTTAGCCTGGGGAATTCCACTTGCATTAAAATCTGTGTTGGTTACATTTCTGGTAATCATTTTATTCGGAGTTGCTGGCTACTGAGACTTGTCTGCATATATCAACTGATAGTAAGAAACTCAGAACGCAACACAAGCACCCTGTAGTTGGTGAAAAAGACTTCTTATTTTATTGCATTCTGGTACCTCGGCCTTCGCCTTCTCAAGGAATACATTTAACTTACATATCACCACACCTTTTATATCCTTAACCAAGTGAAATTAACAAAATTGAATTCAATCAAATAATCAATTAAACAATCTATTAAACCATTCAACAACCTTTAAGTGAACTTTTCTTAAAAATAACTTAATGAACATTGCTAAGAAACATTGTCAAATACATTGTTCCCATATAAAATGATGTTTTTGTATTTAATGTTCATTCAAAATGTTTCTTTTGAAATTTTTATGCATTATTATATGGGAACAATGTATTTGACAATGTTTCTTATAAAAGGTGTGCTGATATGTAAGTTAAATGTATTCCTTGAGAAGGCGAAGGCCGAGGTACCAGAATGCAATAAAATAAGAAGTCTTTTTCACCAACTACAGGGTGCTTGTGTTGCGTTCTGAGTTTCTTACTATCAGTATCTACCAGTGTTTTTTGCATATTCATAATGTCAATGAATGCTTCTGCAAGCGCTGATCCAGGAATTCCACAATCGAATCAACCAGTGAATTTTATTTCCATGTGGAAGGAGAGGGACGAGAAACTAGCATCCAGGGATCCTTGGAGCGGAGTTATTACTGACTGTTCATCTAAATATACTGAATTAGAAAAGGCGATGGTAAAAGAAGTGACCACATACTATGACATTAAATTGTTAGAAAAATATATCAGTCTAAACATAACCCCTAGAGGGTTAAGGGTGGAACGTTTACCTGCCTATGAGTTCGGAGAGGAAGAGGCAGATCTTTCTGCAGAATGGAAGGCAGTTTCATTAAATTGTACTATCAGCTGGTTAGGTATCCTCATTAAAAGAAATGAGAGGGTACTCGACAGAGTTCGCGCATCCATTCTGCAATTACAAAAAGAACTGGTATGTGAAAGCTCAAGTGTCGTTTTTGAAGGGAACATGATAGACATCAAAACCAGAGTGTCCAAAGTGGAATCGGAGGTAATTACACGTAAGAAAAAAAAGCTTTCTAGAGACATCAAAGACCATGAAACTGGTAAGCTATTTTCATGGCAGTATAGCTTTAAAAGAAAGCGCGGAACCAGACGTGACGTCAGGGGTTCCGTTAGAAGCGGTTCAGTTGGGGATTCTACGCTTTCCTCAGTCGACACGGAGTCCACAGGAAGGAAGAGCGTTTCATTCGAAAATCTAAATTTAGAACAAGACGCGGAGACTAGGGCGCAGGATGTGGTAGACAACTCCGGTCAGAATTCAACGCAGAATACTGTACAGAACAGAGGAAAGGGGCGTCGTTTTCAAAACAAAAGCAGTAGAAGATGAGGACAACTCAGTCGGACATTATAACTTTGACTCCAACATCTCTTGGTCCTTGTTTGCCAGGGATGTTGCACACAAGGACTTTTTGCCATCACAGACCTTTGAGACTGCCAGCGATCCTACATTATCATCCAAGGAAGGTGAGTCTGGCCGTATTTTAAACTACTCTGACTGGGACATTACCGCTGAAAGTAAAAATGTGCTGTTTAAGGGGCCTAAATTCGTTCCAACACGTTTCCCTTCTTTATCGGATATTCTACTAGATGTTAAACATTTTTGTAGAAAATTGCATTTAAGGGTATTTTTTGAAGAAAGCAGAATAGAAAGGGAAACGGAGAGGGGAACGGAAACTGGTTTGAATGACACTACGGATTCCATTCTGGATAGTTCGTTAATGGACATTTCCTTGCACCAGAACGATTTGGTAGACATTTTCACTGTTGAAGAAAATATATTGAATGTGAATGGTGATGGGTTTAATACTGGTTATGGTAGATTTGACATGCCAAGAATGCCCTACGATAGCAAATTCAATGTGCCCAGAAATAGTGCAGCTCTACTAGTTTTTGAGAAAACATTATTTAAGCAGCTAGAATGTGAATATGAAAAGTTTATTAAAAGCAAAAAATCGTACAACTTGAATAAAAAAGAATGGGATGCTCTATCAGCTATGAAAAAATGTAATAAACATTTAGTTTTCACTCAAGTTGATAAAGGAGGTAATTGGGTGATTTTACCCAGGGAGAGATATAATAAGATGGCGTTAGAGCTGCTAAATGATGTTAAGATTTATACTAGGTTGGTTTCCAACAGGTTAAGGGATTTTAATTCTGAATTATTAGAAGTCCTAGAAAAAGGTGAACGGCTAGGATTTTTCACGTCCAAAGATGTGAAAAGGATGTATATGGAGAACCCAAGGAATGCCAGGTTTTTCATCATTCCTAAAGTTCACAAAGACGTGAGGAATCCACCAGGCCGCCCTATAGTTTCAGGGAAGGGCTCATATTTGCAAAACGTGGGAATTTTCTTGGATTCAGTGTTAAAACAATATCTACATAAGGTACAAGCTCATGTCAAAAATACCAGGGAAGTAAGTGAAGATGTGAGAAATATGTTTTGGGAACAGGATTTTTATTGGGCAAGTGTAGACGTCAAGTCGTTGTACACAAGCATCAACAAATATTGGGGTCTGGTGTCCATAGAAAAGATGTTGGGTGAGGGCCCGAGAACGAATTACATAATACAACTTTTGGAGTTTTGTTTAACTCATAATTGTTTCGAGTTTGAGGGAGAATTTTTTCTGCAAAAAGAAGGGACAGCTATGGGGGCACCATATGCACCCTCATATGCTGTTCTCTTCATGGCCCATTTTGAAAATTCCTTCATTTATACAAACAATTTTTTCAAGAAGAGGGTGGTCAAATATAAAAGATATATTGACGATCTTCTTTTTTTGTGTAGGGGGATCCCTCGGATTTTGACATATTCATTTCTGAAATCAAAAAAAATCCTTGCGGTTTGGATTTCACATATACTAAAGGGGGTAAAAATATACAGTATTTGGATGTTGAATTCTATGTAGGTTTCAACAACAGGATTCATTACAGACCTTTTTACAAAGAGACAGCCGCGGATAATTTTTTGCATGCTTCCAGCATGCACAGCGGGTCATTATTAATCTCTTTGCCTTCAGGGGAGTTCAAACGCATTGGTGGCAACATTTCTGATTTGTTTATGGTGGGAAATGAGTTTGACAAAATAGAAAGCAAATTAAGCCTGAGGGGTTATCCTACAGCTGTAATTAGATCAGCAAGAAGAAATGTCGAGAAGGAACTGGGCCTGATATCACCGGAAAGCTTGGAGTGGTATGACAGAAAAATAGTCAGAAATAAACATTCAAGTCCTCATGTTTTTAAAGGAAATTGGTTGGAAAGTACTGAAGTAGAAGTTAGTAAGCAAGAGAAGTTGTTTTTTGTCACTAAGTTTTCCCATTTCTCTGAGATCTTAAGGGAAACAGTTCTAAATTTGTGGCCAATAGTCTTGGGGGACGACAGAGTAGGGAATTTTTTCCCCAGAAAAATCATCTTTTCATATGGTAGATATCCCAATTTAAAAGAGATTCTGAACACCAGGCATAGTTCGGGGGATAACATCAGAACAGAAAAGGTAGGGACATATAGATGCGGCAAGTGCAAGATTTGCAGCAAAGTCAGGAACTTAGACGGCACAAAGATCAACAATGTGAGATATAAAGCTTTAGAATATTATGATTGTAATTCAGTAGGAGTAGTGTATATCATAGGTTGTGGTTGCAATAAGCAAAAATGGTATATTGGTCAAACTACCAGAAAAGTAAAGTTGAGAATTATGGAACATCTGGGAGACATCAGGCATAATAGACAGGAGAGCCCAGTGGCCAAACATTTTGTGGACTTCCATAAGGGGACAACAGATGGATTCATATTTTGCATTTTAGGAAGGCCAATAAACGCAGAGGGTGATGCTGGATTCCATAATAGATTATTGGAAATGGAGTCCAAATTTATTTTGAATTATAAAACTCACTTTCCAAATGGTATGAATCTTGATACGTGAACATTGTATATTAAAAAGTAATAAGGAAAGGTAGTTTATTGGTAAAAACAAAAAACAAAAATAAAAAAACAAAAAAATATATATATTTTTATAATTAATCAAATAAAAATTAAATATTTTAAATCATATTTATATATATAAAAAAATGCACTTACACATACTACTTGATATAAAATTTAAAAAGAATACATGGGATTATATATTGTTCAGTATAATGCTTAGAATCAAATTTTATTCACTATATTAATGCTAAAGCATACATAAAAAATGATGTTTTTGTATTTAATGTTCATTCAAAATGTTTCTTTTGAAATTTTTATGCATTATTATATGGGAACAATGTATTTGACAGTGTTTCTTAGCAATGTTCATTAAGTTATTTTTAAGAAAAGTTCACTTAAAGGTTGTTGAATGGTTTAATAGATTGTTTAATTGATTATTTGATTGAATTCAATTTTGTTAATTTCACTTGGTTAAGGATATAAAAGGTGTGGTGATATGTAAGTTAAATGTATTCCTTGAGAAGGCGAAGGCCGAGGTACCAGAATGCAATAAAATAAGAATTCTTTTTCACCAACTACAGGGTGCTTGTGTTGCGTTCTGAGTTTCTTACTATCAGTATCTACCAGTGTTTTTTGCATATGCATATATCAACTGGACACAAGCTGATTTAAGTATGCTTTTCTCTGCATTTATTTAAGATTTGATTTAGTAAATATTGTGTGTCTTTGATTCAGTAAATATTGTGTGTCTCTATCTGCAGTTATTTCCCCACCGCTCCTCCCTGTTTCCTGTTGTGGTGTTAATCTTGGTGGCTTTGAAATTGCCCGCCTGTGCTGTAAATCTGTTTTTGCACACTCCTCCTGGACCCATCTCATTTGCTCACTCAACTGAGTATATTGAGATCATATTTTGATTTCAGATACTCCTACCAGTCCCATCTCCTCCTCTGTGTACAGAGAGAGCACTTGAGAAGGACATTCCTATGTAGTATCTTAATCTCCTCCCTCTACAAAAAAAAATTCCACTTCATCTGCTTTACTGTATTTGTGTTTCTTCTTACTTTATTACCTTATTTTACTTTTGTCTTTTCTTCAAAGTATTCAATTGAATTTATTCTGCTGCCTTTATTACTGCTTGTTAGTAGCCTGATTAAATTGTAACTGTTATTCTAAGGCCTTTGGTTTAAGCACTTGGACTTCAAACAGTTGTTTTACATTAGGAAGGTTTGTGGTCTGCACTGTTGTGGCAGGACAGGTAGCGTACATCCTTCTAAGTTGGGAACTGCTGACTGAAGGCTCAGTGTCTGTTATTCTAAATATTAGTTCTGGGTTAAGTACTTGGGCTTCAGGCCAGTTATTTTTCATTAAGAAGGTTTGTGGTTTGCACTCTTGTGGGAGGAGAGGCTAGATTCTGCCCCTCTGAGCTGGGAATTTCTAGTTAAAGGCTTATTGCACATGCTTACTTGAACTGTTTCTTTATGAAATCGGTACGCCTTGTTTGCTGTAGCATAGACTAGATTCATGCCTGCTGGATCTAGCTTTGTTTGTATAACTTATGCACTGATCCAGGCCGTCTTTTTCGGAGGTTTCTCTTTGCCCTAGTGACAGGAGTCTGAAGTTAGAACTTGTCTAATTGAAGACTGCTGCAACAGGGCTCTGTTTTGAACTTTTTAACTGGTTAATTGGGTAAAGTGTTGTTTTGATTGTATCTGCTCCATTTTCTTGGGGGGGATATATATATATATATATATATATATATATATATATATATATATATATATATATATATATATATATATATATATATATATATATATATATATTTATATATATATACTTGTTTCCCACCTTTCTGAACTAGTGTAGTCCAGTTTTCAGGTCACTGCTGAATCCAGGGCTGTGTTACAAGTTTCTGTGATGCCCATACCTTACTTGGATAGAAGGAAGTTTCTCTGTTCACCTGTGAGAGAGGGGAGCTTTGAGTAGCCTATCTGTCCCAGGAGGAGTGATTTCAGCCCAGACGTTAGTAGTTTATTGACCATTTTGGGCTAATTTCTATCTCTTTCACTTCCCTGCTATAAAAAACGCATTTGCACAGTTTTTGCGCTTGTATTCCGCTCAGCAAGTTCCTTCCAGGTGTTCTGCAGAGTCTATAGCAGCAGAGAGACAAAAGAGAGACTTTGGAGTGATTAAGTATCATTTTTGTGCTTTTCTTGCTGTCTTAACTAATTCCGCCTAAAACACCAGTTTTTTTAGCGTTTCTGTGATTTAAAAAGTTTGTTATTGCTACATATTGCACTTATTTGCTGCCTGCACTTGAATTGTCATTTTTGTGTTTAAATAATCTGTTTAATTGTTGTAGGCTACACACTAAAGTGCAATAGCCTTTTCTGTGCATTTAAAGTGTTGTTTTGATTGTTTGTATCTGCTCTATTTTCTGGAAGAAAAAAAAATATATATATATGTATATATATATGTATATATATATATATATATATATATATGTGTATGTGTATATATATATATATATGTATATATATATATATATATATATATATATATATATATATATATACTTGTTTCCCGCCTTTCTGAACTAGTATAGTCCAGTTTTCAGGGGTTATTGCTGAATCCAGGGCTGTGTTACAAGTTTCTGTGTTGCCCATACCTTACTTGGATAGAAGGAAGTTTCTCTGTTCACCTGTGAGAGTGGGGAGCTTTGAGCAACCTATCTGTCCCTGGAGAAGTGGTTTCAGCCCAGAAGTTAGTAGTTTATTGGCCATTTTGGGCTACCTTTACAAAGGCACACTATGAGCATCTGCAGGAATGCATGGATTGTGCTATCCCAAGTAAAACCATGACTCACTCCTCCAGGAAAAGGAAACCAGTCTGGTGGACCCCTGCCATAAACAAGCCATACAACAGAAGGAGGAAACTAGTACAGAAATGAGTAAAATCCCAAGGAGGAAAGACATCCCTGATCAGTATCAGCAAGATACTACGATCCCTCATTAAATCATCCAAGGCTAGTTTCGAAAGAAAAATTGCCAGTGACTGTAGAGATAACCACAAAGCGTTCTTTAGCTATGTCAAGAACCTAAGTGGAAACTCTCATATCTGCTCTATGTTAGTGCAGAATGCCACAAAATACACTGAAGCGACTGATATTGCCAACATTCTGGCAGACAGGTTTAGTGCAAACTTCACCCCCCTCTCACCCTCTAAAGGGCCCATAACCATACGAGAAGAATGTAGGGCCCCTTCAATCACTAACACACAGGTTAAAACAGCCCTATCCAAAGCCAAAAACACAGCTTCAGTGGGACTGGATGGTGTCCCAGTCTGTGTCTTACAAGAGCTCCAAAATGAGCTAACACCTCACCTTGACATACTGTTCAAACTCAGCCTCTCTACAGGCTATGTACCCACAGTGTGGCGCACAGCAACAGTTATCCCACTCCACAAAGGGGGAGCCACAACGGACCCCGGGAACTATTGCCCTATAAGCCTGACTAGCCTGGTCTGCAAGGCTATGGAGTGCATCATCATGGAACTCAACAGAGATATTAGGAACCTCCAAACCTTGGACCCTACCCAGTTTGGCTTTGTTAAGGGCAGATCATGCCTCCTAAACCTGGTGGACTTCTTTGAGACAGTTACCAAGGCATTAGATGAGGGAAAGGAGGTCTACACACCCTACCTAGACCTCGCAAAGGCTTTTGACACCATTCCCCATTCTAGTATTATAGACAAGCTCACCAGCTTGAACATAAACCCCTACGTCACAAGATGGGTTGCCAACTGGCTCATGGATAGAACCCACATGGTGAGAGTTGCAGGCTCTACGTCCGACCCTAAACTGGTTACAAGTGGCATCCCCCAGGGCTCAGTCCTAGGACCCCTCCTGTTTGGTATATACTTCTCAGAGGTACAGGGAAGCATATGAGGACTATGGCTGACCAGGTTTGCAGACGACTGCAAACTAGGGGCCATAATTGATTCTCCGGCTGATACAGACACCCTCCAGAAGGGTCTCACTGAGACAGATACCTGGTGTCAAAATCATGGTCTCAAGCTAAATGCCAAAAAGTGCATTGTCATCCCCTTTGGAAAAAATAAAGTACCCGCGAACTACCACATTGGTGGTAGTCCCCTAAATACAGAAAATGTAATAAGGGATCTGGGGACCCAGGTAGATAGTAATCTTTCCTTTGATAATCATATTGCCAAGGTGGTAGAAAATCCTTCTATGTGGCCCACCTAATCACAAAAGGGTTCACATCTAGAACAAAAGAGGTTATTGTGCCTCTTTACTCATCACTCCTGGGTTCATAGGTTAGGTTAGTTCTAAGCTAACTGTCCTTGCGAGCCATTTTAAGCCTAGCCAATTATCCCTTGTGAGACTCAAACCCTGCACCTTGTGTTTGTAAGACAAACACCTTAACCATTAGGCCACCCTCCCAACCGGTAGTCCCATCATTAGACCCATCATAAAATACAACGCCCCATTTGGGATGTACCTTACAAGACACCTGCAACAGTTGGAAAGACCACAAACATACCTCACCAAGAGAATTACTGGCCTCAAACAGATGCCCTATGCAGCCTGACTCAAGAAACTCCCAGCTGTACTCGGTTGCATACCGCTTACTTAGAGGTGATCTCTGCTTGACATACAAGGCCACGTCCAACCCAGAATTGATGGACATGCTCCACCAAAAAAAAAAAAAAAAAAAAAAACAAATCCCGGAGAGCCACATGCTCTAGAAATATAAACCTCACCACAACGATAAATAGGACATGCTGGAGGGATAGATTCCTGTCCCAGAGACTCCCCATGCTTTGGAACAGGATTCCAATATACATCAGGCAGAGCCCCTCACTAACACTCTTCAAGAGAAGCCTTGACGGGTGGATGGGAAACAGAAAATTTACCCCGGGGATCACTGCAGTGGCTCTGCTGGACAGTGGTGCAGGGAACTAATGACTCTGCTGGACAGAGGCACAGGGAACTAATCCAAGGGGGTGGCAAAAGCCAACACATTCTGGCTAGGCTTATAAATGCCCTTGGGCAGATAGCCTAGTACTTACCTATGAACTTAATACTAACACACAAAACTATGTACATCTTCAGATTTTGAAGTTTTACTCTTCTAATAGGAACAGTTGTCCAAAACTGACAGCCGCTTTCACATTATTGGGTTATCCATGCCAAGATGCATGGTACAGCCTGTGTTAATAAGTGCTGTCTGGTTTTGTTTTATCTTTATTGCTCTCCCAGATTGAGAAAACGCTTGAATGCTTTCAGAAATCATTATCTCCTAGCCATTGAAATGCAGCCATTGAAAGAAAGAAGTATTCTGTTTTTATTGCTCTTTATTATATTGTTTCTATGGAGACATGAGAACGAGATACAGAATTTCTTCTACAAACATTTATTTATTTATTTGCTAGAATAAAGCTTTGTTATATTCAGTGTTTTTTATGTATTTGCTTTCTCTTAAAACTTGTTGCTAGATCCTAGATCAAACCAAGATCCTTAATGCAGTCATTCTCCTGTGCAAGAATGAGAAAAAGCAACACATTTCTTTCTTGTGTTATGCTCTCTCTCTTTTTTATGTTGCAGTGCCTACATTTCTTAAAACCATACAAGGAGAATGAGAAATGAAGGAAAAAAACAGGGGTACCTGTTTACTTTAATATTCTCATTACACTTGAAAGTAACTGAGAAAACTTTACTTTATAGCATTCAGATTATATCATTCATTATAAAAATACTACTGTTTGGCAGAAAATGTTGTTTTACTTACAATTAACTCTCTCCTTTCTGTTCCTCTCTTCATAGGTTTATAGGTTCATAGGTAGGTACTGGGCTATTGGCCCTAGGGCCTATATAAGTCTAGCCAGACATTTAGATATTTAACAAAGTCAAAAAGTTCAATATTTCCAAATTTTCCTGTTCTGTCATGGGCTATAAATATAATTAATGCTTTGTAATCCCACATTTATTTGTCAATTTCTAAGTTGCTGGTGTTATTCCTGTTTATCTCCTTCTCCCAAGTCCAGTTTCTGCTTCATTTACAGTGCACTTTTGGTTCTTCTAGTCGACTCTTGTGCTTTTTTTCTGTGTCTCAAGCATTTTCTGTTGAAACATTGGAAAAGGTTTAGTGGCACAGTCTCTCGTTGGTCTTTATTACAGAAAAACAAGAAGCAGAATCTCTTTCTGTTTCACAGCTCACTTTTATCGGACAAACCTTTCTATTTCCTCCTTAGCATGTTCTGCGTCAAAAACTGATTTTGTCAGTCCAGGAAAGAATATTCTCAAGGTAGCTGGGTACAGCAGTTTGACTCTCATGTTTGCTTCTCGACATTCCCTGAATAGTGGAATAAATATACTCATCTTCTGCCTGGTGTACCGTGAGTAATCATTTTCCACAAACACTCTACTGTCCCCCACTTATAGTACTTTATCCTTCTGCTTCTGTTTTGTCAGAATGAACTCCTCCAGCTGGTAGGACTGCATCTTTATTATTAAAGGTCTAGGTTGCTTTACCATGGCCAAGGTTGGAGCATACACAAGATGTGCCCTTTCAATTATCAACTCCTGCTGTGGAATACCAGTTCATTTGCTTATTTGTGCTTTCATAAAATTAATAGTCTGTTCCTTTTGGCCTCTCTGGTACAGCAGAAAATCTCGGGTTTTCTCTATGCGGTCTGTCCTCTAATTCTATTATTTTTTGAAACATCCCTTCTTGAGCAGTCTCCTATTCATCCAGCCTTTCCTTCATTTTGACCTCTGATTTTTGTAGTTTTATCACCTCATCTGAATGTCTGTTTAAAGCTTCTTCCATTTTTCCAGCCTTTTGTTATTTGAGTTGATATACTCCATCAGTGTTTTATTTATTTTAATCAGCTCTGAGTACATTTGACTTATTTTTTCCTTTAGGTTACTAGAAGTCATGTCTTGCACCAAAACTGGAGCTTGCACTGCTTTAACAGCTGCAGAATACTTCACAGTCAGGGTTTTTTCCTCACCTTTTGTGGCTGATATTATTTCAGGTTCTGATTCTCAGCTAGTGTGCAGGGGAGTGCCTTCTGTTTGGAGTCTGCATGTCCTACCCACGGTCGAGTGGCCTCCGAAAGACGTGTGAATGGACATGCCTTCGCTGAAAGTTGGGTGTCGGGCTGGCAACTCAGCACCATAAAAATCTACTGCCAATCATTAGCGGACCGGAGTTCCGCTGTGGCGACCCCTTACTGGGAAAAAGCCAAAAAGACAAACATTATTTCAGGTTCTCTGAATTTCTTTCTTACTGGCATCCAGGCAGTGCACTTACTAGCCAGTTATTGAGATTTACCCAAAACTAAGAGTTTACTGGCTGTCTTCTGACTTTCTGTTTTCATACTGGGAGAGCTTAGTTACTCAATGCGCAGCCATCTTAGAAGTCCCCCTTCCTGTGTTCTTTATTGAACCTAAAAATGAGGGGAAAAGGATATGCCATACCTTGGTTGTCCAGACAGTTCAGGTATTATCTTGACACAAGTAAGTCTTTTTAGATCTTTAGATCAATTGCTCATTTCTTGCGAAAGTAAGAAGGGACAATCTGTGTTAAAGTAGGATATGTTTACAAATGGTTGGCTAAGGTTATTACAGTTTGTTATACTCACCACAACAAAACTATTCCAGGCAGGGCCAAGGACCACTCTACCAGAGTCTTGGCTTTTTCTTTGGCTTTTTGTAAAGGGTTGGACTGCAATAGTATTCTAGAAGCAGCAACTTGGACCTCTGTACTTACTTTTATAAAGCACAATAAGCTTGATTCCTTCTCTAGGTCTGGATCAGATTTTGCTAGGATCATTCTCCGGGATCTTCAGGACTATTCCCCTTTGCCTTCGTAAAATTTGTAAGCTGTGGTAATATAACCATATAGCTTAGGCAACTGCAGCAGTTATCAATATGAAGAACATAGTGCAATTATGTAACTAAATTTACCATAACAGTAGGTATTCAAATTATCACTACTACAGTAGCCACTCCCTCCCTGCCTCCCTCCATCCATCTTACTATTGGGTGTTGTTTACACCATCTGCTCTTGCTGGGCCGTAGAAACCTGAATGGGTCCTGTCTGTGGATTTGAAGGCCATTCGTGGCAGTTTCAGGTGACTGGGCCTTCACACCCACAGACAGGCAGGGAGAGGAGATGCAAGCTTTGAGACACTGCCAGAGAGAGGATAGGAAGGCACTTCTACCAGTATGTTAGTAAGGCAGTGGTAAGTGGAACTTGCACAACTGTACTTTCTCTATTTGTGCTACATAGCAACTAAAAATTACACAGAATTCAATATAACATTACATGTTATAGATTACATGTATATATACACACACACATATATATATATATATATATATATATATATATATATATATATATATTCTGTATTTATTTTTGTGATATTTTCCTCACACAATATTCAAGGATTTTTGCAGCTGTATATGCAATTTTACTTAAGCTGAATGCAGTGTTAGCTTTATTGTCCTTGCATTCCATTCTTTTGATTTTATAGGTTCATAGGTTCATAGGTTCATACTAGGCTATCTGCCCAAGGGCATTTATAAGCCTAGCCCATAGTTATGTGGCTTTCGCCACCCCTTTAGTTTGAATAAAAACTATGCCTATCATTTTTCTGTGCCTCTGTCAAGCAGTGACACTGAAGTAATCCCTGGGGTATATCTGCGATCTCCCATCCATTGGTCAAGATTCCTCTTGAACAAGGCCAGCGAGGTGCTCTGCCTCACATGTACCGGGATTTTGTTCCACAGCATAGGGAGTCTCTGGGTGATGAATCTGTCCCTCCAGCACGTTCTATTTATAACCGTATCAAGGTTTAAGTCTCACGCCCTTGTGGTTCTGAGGGATCTAGATTTTTGAGGTGAAGCATATTCATCAAATCTGGGTTTGACATGGCCTTATATGTCAGGCACAGGTCACCTCTGAGCAAGCGGTATGAGACTGAATAAAGCTGGAGTTCTTTCAGTCGGGCAGCATAAGACATATTTTTGAGACCCTTTATCCTTTTGGTGAGGAACTTTTGGGGCCTTTCAAGCTGCATCAGGTGTCTGGTCAGATACATTCCGAACGGGCATTGTACTCAATCATAGGTCTAATGAGTGATGAGTACAGGGGACGATGACCTCCCTTGATCTAGATGTGAATCCCTTCATGATCAGGTGGGCGATATAGAAGGTTTTCCTAACTACTTTAGCAACATGAGTGTCAAACGAAAGACTACTGTCAACTTGGGTCCCCAGATCCCTGATGACTTTTCTGTGCTCAGTGGATTGTCACCTATATGGTAGCTAGGGTAACCTTGTTTTTCCCGAAGGGTATGACTATGCATTTTGGCGCTTAACTTCAGGCCATGGCTCTGGCACCAGTTATCCGTTTCTGTGAGGCCCTTCTGGAGGATATCTGTGTCAGATGTGTTTCGACTGTGGCCCAGTTTGCAGTCATCTGCAAACTTTGTCAGCCATAACCCTCCTGTGTTTGCTTGTACTTCAGAAAAGTAGATGCCGAACAAGAGTGGACCCAGGACTGAGCCCTGTGGGACACCACTTGTGACAGGCTTTGAGTCTGACATGGCTCCAGCAACTCTGACCCTGTGGGTTCTGTCGCTAGCCAGTTTGCAACCCATCTTGTGATGTATGGGTTTACATTCAAGCTGATGAGTTTTTCGATGATACCTGAGTGGGGTATTGTGTCGAAGGCCTTTGCCAGGTCGAGGTAGGCTGTATGGACTGCCTTTCCCTCATCAATGGCCTTGGTGACTGTCTCGAAAAAGTCAACCAAGTTTAAGAGGCAGGATCTGCCTTTGACAAAGCCAAACTGGGTTGGATCCAAAGTCTGCAAGTTCCCTATGTCTTTATTTATGAGTTCCATTATGATCCTCTCCATGGCTTTGCAGATAAGGCTTGTCAAGCTAATGGGGCGGTAATTTCCAGGGTCTGTGGAGGCACCGCCCTTATGAAGTGGGACCACAGTCGCCGTGCGCCACTCCTTATGCTGAGTTTGAGCAAAGTAAGCAACTGGCAGTGTATTTTCTAAAGGTTATCTCTGATAGTTTACCTCTATCTGTCTTTTTAGAGGAATTAATTTCATCCAATTAAATTTATGGTACTTACGTATTATTGCAAACAGATTTTTTCGGCAGTGCTGGTTACTTCTGTTTAGGTCAAGTAGTAGCAATACAGTGTTATGAAGGTTAGACACGTCTTCTGTAATGTTTTTGTAGTTTTATGAAGGTTTATCATTGAAACGGCTGAAAAAAAACTAAAGTCGGAAAAGTAAGGTTTGAAAAATAGGTTTCCCCTTTACTGCCAGCATGTCGTGTCAGTTTAAGCAAGTCCCATTCTACTTCCAAAGCGTTCCTTTGACATGCTGCCGGTCGGTGAAGGAAAGAGATCTGTTTTCAAACCTTTACTATTCTTTTCACGGCTGATTCAATGGTAAACCTAAGACTACAGAAATACTACAGAAAATCTTGTTTCGGTATAACCTTCATGATGCTTTCATACATCCAAAAAGAACAAGGTAATGCTGAGAGAGGATCCTTCGCCACAAGAACTGCAAGTAAAAAAAAATAAAACACATTCCACAGTACAAAAGCACCTCATCTGCTGTTTAAAGTCCGCTTGTGTGCAATATCATACGCTAACTGCCACACTCATCTCATCAGGGAAAGAACTGAAGAAGGAAAACTAGATAGCTGACCCTACTTCCCAAAAGGATTCAATATTTGGAAAATATATTGTGGTGAATAATTCAGCAATATAAACCATAAAAATGCAGTCATGTTGATTGCAAACACAGTCATTCCAGAAAAGGAAACCTACACAAAAGCAAGCCAAAGATCATATGTGGAATGTCATAACTCTAGCAGCCTATAGATATCCTTAGATTTCTGAGCATCTTAATAGCAAGCACCTAATGTGCTGTTTAAACTCCGCTTATGTGCAATATCTCATCCGCTAACTGCCATAATCCTTTCAGAACCAACATACATACACACACGTAACCACTGCGATCACAGAATTGAACGCTTGACGTCTTTAAAGGACGCTTCCCACAAATCTTAAAAAATTATAAGTCCTAACATTTTTTAAAACCATTACCGATATCCCGGCTGACTTTCTGACAGTGTACTCTTCCATATTACACTTCAGTGATGCCGTTTCAGTACAAATCAACGCAGTTATAAGATGGCGCAAAATCTGGTTGCGATAATACGCAAGTACCAAATTTATTTATTTTTATTTGTTTACTGGGGTAATGCATTGATCTCAGTGGACCATTTACAGGCACACCCCAGGGGAGCATGATCATGTAAATGTACAAACCATTTACAGATACAAGGATATACTTAAAAATACAGATATTTATAGATGCAAGAATATGCTACAAGATTTGTTTAAGAAGCAGTTTACAGTGTCAAAACATGGATGGAAAAAATGGAATTATGCTTAGCAGAGCAAAGCTGTAGCAGTAATGGCTGAGATGAGTTATGCTACAAAGATGATAGCATATAATTATATAGAGAGATAGGAAGACTACGGGAGGCAAGTGAAAATAGTTGCAGGAAAGGAATGCAAATGTACATTTATATAGTTGTGCTTTTGATAGGGAGAGAGGAATTTTATACAAGCAACAGAAATTTATAATCTGTTCTGACTGAGGCCCTTTTAGCCAGGCGGTGTGTTGGTACATACTTATTGCAGCTTTTTAATCCTTAATTAATTTGGGACATATTCCAGTTACACCAGACTGACCTTTACATCTCGAGCACTTCCCATATCTACTTGGGGAAGATTTTGTAAGCTGGTATCACATTATTGAGATCCCAATACTACAACACACGCACTGCTGTTTTTACACAGTATGTTGACTTTTGTTATGTTGTATTCCTCAACGTATGTCTTCTGGAATAGGTTGATGCATGTTCACATTCCATTTTCAGTGCTTCCTAAAACTTGGAAGTTTTTAATGACCTAAACCCTTCTGCAAGTCTGCTGTGGGAAGATCTGTTTTTTTTTTTAAATTTCTTCAGTCCACAAAATCAAATTAACATTGGTGTCTCCTCCTTGGCCTTTCTCATACATTATCCCATAATATCTGTCTCTTGTGTGGTTGTGTATTCTGCTGAGCTCCCTTCTCCCATACTGTCATTATCACATAATATCTGTCTCTTGTGTGGTTGTGTCTTCTGCTGAGCTCCCTTCTCCCATACTGTCATTATCACATAATATCTGTCTCTAGTGTGGTTGTGTCTTCTGCTGAGCTCCCTTCTCCCATACTGTCATTATCACATAATATCTCTCTCTTGTGTGGCTGTGTCTTCTACTGAGCTCCCTTCTCCCATATTGTCATTATCACATAATATCTGTCTCTTGTGTGGTTATGTCTTCCACTGAACTCCCTTCTCCCATACTGTCATTATCACATAATATCTGTCTCTTGTGTGGTTATGTTTTCCACTGACCCCCTTCTCCCATACTGTCATTATCACATAATATCTGTCTCTTGTGTGGTTATGTCTTCCACTGACCCCCTTCTCCCATACTGTCATTATCACATAATATATTTTTCTTGTGTGGTTGTGTCTTCTGCTGAGCTCCCTTCTCCCATACTGTCATTATCACATAATATCTGTCTCTCTTGTGTGGTTGTGTCTTCTACTGAGCTCCCTTCTCCCATACTGTCATTATCACATAATATCTGTCTCTTGTGTGGTTGTATCTTCTGCTGAGCTCCCTTCTCCCATATTGTCATTATCACATAATATCTGTCTCTTGTATGGTTGTGTCTTCTACTGAGCTCCCTTCTCCCATACTGTCATTATCACATAATATCTGTCTCTTGTGTGGTTGTGTCTTCCACTGAGCTCCCTTCTCCCATACTGTCATTATCACATAATATCTGTCTCTTGTGTGGTTGTGTCTTCTGCTGAGCTCCCTTCTCCCATACTGTCATTATCACATAATATCTGTCTCTTGTGTGGTTGTGTCTTCTACTGAGCTCCCTTCTCCCATACTGTCATTATCACATAATATCTGTCTCTTGTGTGGTTGTGTCTTCTACTGAGCTCCCTTCTCCCATACTGCCATTATCACATAATATCTGTCTCTTGTGTGGTTGTGTCTTCTGCTGAGCTCCCTTCTCCCATATTGTCATTATCTCATAATATCTGTCTCTTGTGTGGTTGTGTCTTCTACTGAGCTCCCTTCTCCCATACTGTCATTATCACATAATATCTGTCTCTTGTGTGGTTGTGTCTTCTGCTGAGCTCCCTTCTCCCATATTGTCATTATCACATATCTGTCTCTTGTGTGGTTGTGTCTTCCACTGAGCTCCCTTCTCCCATACGGTCATTATCACATAATATCTGTCTCTCTTGTGTGGTTGTGTCTTCTGCTGAGCTCCCTTCTCCCATATTGTCATTATCACATAATATCTGTCTCTTGTATGGTTGTGTCTTCTACTGAGCTCCCTTCTCCCATACTGTCGTTATCACATAATATCTGTCTCTTGTGTGGTTGTGTCTTCTACTGAGCTCCCTTCTCTCATACTGTCATTATCACATAATATCTGTCTCTTGTGTGGTTGTGTCTTCTACTGAGCTCCCTTCTCCCATACTGTCATTATCACATAATATCTGTCTCGTGTGGTTGTGTCTTCTGCTGAGCTCCCTTCTCTCATACTGTCATTATCACATAATATTTGTCTCTTGTGTGGTTGTGTCTTCTACTGAGCTCCCTTCTCCCATACTGTCATTATCACATAATATCTGTCTCTTGTGTGGTTGTGTCTTCTACTGAGCTCCCTTCTCCCATACTGTCATTATCACATAATATCTGTCTCTTGTGTGGTTGTGTCTTGCACTGAGCTCCCTTCTCCCATACTGTCATTATCACATAATATCTGTCTCTTGTGTGGTTGTGTCTTCTGCTGAGCTCCCTTCTCCCATACTTCTCCCATACTGTCATTATCACATAATATCTGTCTCTCTTATGTGGTTGTGTCTTCTGCTGAGCTCCCTTCTCCCATATTGTCATTATCACATAATGTCTGTCTCTTGTGTGGTTGTGTCTTCTACTGAGCTCCCTTCTCCAATACTGTCATTATCACATAATATCTGTCTCTTGTGTGGTTGTGTCTTCTGCTGAGCTCCCTTCTCCCATACTGTCATTATCACATAATATCTGTCTCTTGTGTGGTTGTGTCTTCTACTGAGCTCCCTTCTCCCATACTGTCATTATCACATAATATCTGTCTCTTGTGTGGTTGTGTCTTCTGCTGAGCTCCCTTCTCCCATACTGTCATTATCACATAATATCTGTCTCTTGTGTGGTTGTGTCTTCTACTGAGCTCCCTTCTCCCATACTGTCATTATCACATAATATCAGTCTCTTGTGTGGTTATGTCTTCCACTGAGCCCCCTTCTCCCATACTGTCATTATCACATAATATCTGTCTCTTGTGTGGTTGTGTCTTCTACTGAGCTCCCTTCTCCCATACTGTCATTATCACATAATATCTGTCTCTTGTGTGGTTGTGTCTTGCACTGAGCTCCCTTCTCCCATACTGTCATTATCACATAATATCTGTCTCTTGTGTGGTTGTGTCTTCTGCTGAGCTCCCTTCTCCCATACTTCTCCCATACTGTCATTATCACATAATATCTGTCTCTCTTGTGTGGTTGTGTCTTCTGCTGAGCTCCCTTCTCCCATATTGTCATTATCACATAATATCTGTCTCTTGTGTGGTTATGTCTTCCACTGAGCCCCCTTCTCCCATACTGTCATTATCACATAATATCTGTCTCTTGTGTGGTTGTGTCTTCTACTGAGCTCCCTTCTCCCATACTGTCATTATCACATAATATCTGTCTCTTGTGTGGTTGTGTCTTGCACTGAGCTCCCTTCTCCCATACTGTCATTATCACATAATATCTGTCTCTTGTGTGGTTGTGTCTTCTGCTGAGCTCCCTTCTCCCATACTTCTCCCATACTGTCATTATCACATAATATCTGTCTCTTTTGTGGTTGTGTCTTCTGCTGAGCTCCCTTCTCCCATATTGTCATTATCACATAATATCTGTCTCTTGTGTGGTTGTGTCTTCTACTGAGCTCCCTTCTCCCATACTGTCATTATCACATAATATCTGTCTCTTGTGTGGTTGTGTCTTGCACTGAGCTCCCTTGTCCCATACTGTCATTATCACATAATATCTGTCTCTTGTGTGGTTGTGTCTTCTGCTGAGCTCCCTTCTCCCATATTTCTCCCATACTGTCATTATCACATAATATCTGTCTCTCTTGTGTGGTTGTGTCTTCTGCTGAGCTCCCTTCTCCCATATTGTCATTATCACATAATATCTGTCTCTTGTGTGGTTGTGTCTTCTGCTGAGCTCCCTTCTCCCATACTGTCATTATCACATAATATCTGTCTCTTGTGTGGTTGTGTCTTCTGCTGAGCCCCCTTCTCCCATACTGTCATTATCACATAATATCTGTCTCTTGTGTGGTTGTGTCTTGCACTGAGCTCCCTTCTCCCATACTGTCATTATCACATAATATCTGTCTCTTGTGTGGTTGTGTCTTCTGCTGAGCTCCCTTCTCCCATACTGTCATTATCACATAATATCTGTCTCTTTTGTGGTTGTGTCTTCTGCTGAGCTCCCTTCTCCCATATTGTCATTATCACATAATATCTGTCTCTTGTGTGGTTGTGTCTTCTGCTGAGCTCCCTTCTCCCATACTGTCATTATCACATAATATCTGTCTCTTGTGTGGTTGTGTCTTCTGCTGAGCTCCCTTCTCCCATACTGTCATTATCACATAATATCTGTCTCTTGTGTGGTTGTGTCTTCCACTGAGCCCCCTTCTCCCATACTGTCATTATCACATAATATCTGTCTTTTGTGTGGTTGTGTCTTCCACTGAGCTCCCTTCTCCCATACTGTAATTATTACATAATATCTGTCTCTTGTGTGGTTGTGTCTTCTACTGAGCTCCCTTCTCCCATATTGTCATTATCACATAATATCTGTCTCTTGTGTGGTTGTGTCTTCTGCTGAGCTTCCTTCTCCCATACTGTCATTATCACATAATATCTGTCTCTTGTGTGGTTATGTCTTCCACTGAGCTTCCTTCTCCCATACTGTCATTATCACATAATATCCGTCTCTTGTGTGGTTGTGTCTTCCACTGAGCCCCCTTCTCCCATACTGTCATTATCACATAATATCTGTCTCTTGTGTGGTTGTGTCTTCTGCTGAGCTCCCTTCTCCCATACTGTCATTATCACATAATATCAGTCTCTTGTGTGGTTATGTCTTCCACTGAGCCCCCTTCTCCCATACTGTCATTATCACATAATATCAGTCTCTTGTGTGGTTGTGTCTTGCACTGAGCTCCCTTCTCCCATACTGTCATTATCACATAATATCTGTCTCTTGTGTGGTTGTGTCTTCTGCTGAGCTCCCTTCTCCCATACTTCTCCCATACTGTCATTATCACATAATATCTGTCT
Source organism: Protopterus annectens (assembly GCF_019279795.1). Taxonomy (NCBI): domain Eukaryota; kingdom Metazoa; phylum Chordata; order Ceratodontiformes; family Protopteridae; genus Protopterus; species Protopterus annectens. The sequence continues at coordinate 1,851,608,118 of NC_056729.1, read as the reverse complement.
CTCTTGTGTGGTTGTGTCTTCTGCTGAGCTCCCTTCTCCCATATTGTCATTATCACATAATATCTGTCTCTTGTGTGGTTGTGTCTTCTACTGAGCTCCCTTCTCCCATACTGTCATTATCACATAATATCTGTCTCTTGTGTGGTTGTGTCTTGCACTGAGCTCCCTTCTCCCATACTGTCATTATCACATAATATCTGTCTCTTGTGTGGTTGTGTCTTCTGCTGAGCTCCCTTCTCCCATACTGTCATTATCACATAATATATGTCTCTCTTGTGTGGTTGTGTCTTCTGCTGAGCTCCCTTCTCCCATATTGTCATTATCACATAATATCTGTCTCTTGTGTGGTTGTGTCTTCTGCTGAGCTCCCTTCTCCCATACTGTCATTATCACATAATATCTGTCTCTTGTGTGGTTGTGTCTTGCACTGATCTCCCTTCTCCCATACTGTCATTATCACATAATATCTGTCTCTTGTGTGGTTGTGTCTTGCACTGAGCTCCCTTCTCCCATACTGTCATTATCACATAATATCTGTCTCGTGTGGTTGTGTCTTCTGCTGAGCTCCCTTCTCCCATATTGTCATTATCACATAATATCTGTCTCTTGTGTGGTTGTGTCTTCTGCTGAGCTCCCTTCTCCCATACTGTCATTATCACATACTATCTGTCTCTTGTGTGGTTGTGTCTTCTGCTGAGCTCCCTTCTCCCATACTGTCATTATCACATAATATCTGTCTCTTGTGTGGTTGTGTCTTCCACTGAGCCCCCTTCTCCCATACTGTCATTATCACATAATATCTGTCTCTTGTGTGGTTGTGTCTTGCACTGAGCTCCCTTCTCACATACTGTCATTATCACATAATATCTGTCTCTTGTGTGGTTATGTCTTCCACTGAGCCCCCTTCTCCCATACTGTCGTTATCACATCATATCTGTCTCTTGTGTGGTTGTGTCTTCCACTGAGCTCCCTTCTCCCATACTGTAATTATTACATAATATCTGTCTCTTATGTGGTTGTGTTTTCTACTGAGCTCCCTTCTCCCATATTGTCATTATCACATAATATCTGTCTCTTGTGTGGTTGTGTCTTCTGCTGAGCTCCCTTCTCCCATACTGTCATTATCACATAATATCTGTCTCTTGTGCGGTTATGTCTTCCACTGAGCACCCTTCTCCCATACTGTCATTATCACATAATATCTGTCTCTTGTGTGGTTGTGTCTTCCACTGAGCCCCCTTCTCCCATACTGTCATTATCACATAATATCTGTCTCTTGTGTGGTTGTGTCTTCCACTGAGCCCCCTTCTCCCATACTGTCGTTATCACATCATATCTGTCTCTTGTGTGGTTGTGTCTTCCACTGAGCTCCCTTCTCCCATACTGTAATTATTACATAATATCTGTCTCTTATGTGGTTGTGTTTTCTACTGAGCTCCCTTCTCCCATATTGTCATTATCACATAATATCTGTCTCTTGTTTGGTTGTGTCTTCTGCTGAGCTCCCTTCTCCCATACTGTCATTATCACATAATATCTGTCTCTTGTGCGGTTATGTCTTCCACTGAGCACCCTTCTCCCATACTGTCATTATCACATAATATCTGTCTCTTGTGCGGTTATGTCTTCCACTGAGCACCCTTCTCCCATACTGTCATTATCACATAATATCTGTCTCTTGTGTGGTTGTGTCTTCCACTGAGCCCCCTTCTCCCATACTGTCATTATCACATAATATCTGTCTCTTGTGTGGTTGTGTCTTCCACTGAGCTCCCTTCTCCCATACTGTCATTATCACATAATATCTGTCTCTTGTGCGGTTATGTCTTCCACTGAGCACCCTTCTCCCATACTGTCATTATCACATAATATCTGTCTCTTGTGTGGTTGTGTCTTCCACTGAGCCCCCTTCTCCCATACTGTCATTATCACATAATATCTGTCTCTCTTGTGTGGTTGTGTCTTCTGCTGAGCTCCCTTCTCCCATACTGTCATTATCACATAATATCTGTCTCTTGTGTGGTTGTGTCTTCTACTGAGCTACCTTCTCCCATACTGTCATTATTACATAATATCTGTCTCTTGTGTGGTTGTGTCTTCTACTGAGCTCCCTTCTCCCATACTGTCATTATCACATAATATCTGTCTCTTGTGTGGTTGTGTCTTGCACTGAGCTCCCTTCTCCCATACTGTCATTATCACATAATATCTGTCTCTTGTGTGGTTGTGTCTTCTGCTGAGCTCCCTTCTCCCATACTGTCATTATCACATAATATCTGTCTCTCTTGTGTGGTTGTGTCTTCTGCTGAGCTCCCTTCTCCCATATTGTCATTATCACATAATATCTGTCTCTTGTGTGGTTGTGTCTTCTGCTGAGCTCCCTTCTCCCATACGGTCATTATCACATAATATCAGTCTCTTGTGTGGTTGTGTCTTCTACTGAGCTCCCTTCTCCCATACTGTCATTATCACATAATATCTGTCTCTTGTGTGGTTGTGTCTTGCACTGAGCTCCCTTCTCCCATACTGTCATTATCACATAATATCTGTCTCTTGTGTGGTTGTGTCTTCTACTGAGCTCCTTTCTCCCATACTGTCATTATCACATAATATCTGTCTCTTGTGTGGTTGTGTCTTCTGCTGAGCTCCCTTCTCCCATACTGTCATTATCACATAATATCTGTCTCTTGTGTGGTTGTGTCTTCCACTGAGCTCCCTTCTCCCATACTGTCATTATTACATAATATCTGTCTCTTGTGTGGTTGTGTCTTCTACTGAGCTCCCTTCTCCCATATTGTCATTATCACATAATATCTGTCTCTTGTGTGGTTGTGTCTTCTGCTGAGCTCCCTTCTCCCATACTGTCATTATCACATAATATCTGTCTCTTGTGTGGTTGTGTCTTCCACTGAGCTCCCTTCTCCCATATTGTCATTATCACATAATATCTGTCTCTCTTGTGTGGTTGTGTCTTCTACTGAGCTACCTTCTCCCATACTGTCATTATCACATAACATCAGTCTCTTGTGTGGTTGTGTCTTCTACTGAGCTCCCTTCTCCCATACTGTCGTTATCACATAATATCTGTCTCTTGTGTGGTTGTGTCTTGCACTGAGCTCCCTTCTCCTATATTGTCATTATCACATAATATCTGTCTCTTGTTTGGTTATGTCTTCTGTTGAGCTACCTTCTCCCATATTGTTTAGTGCTCATGCTGATCATGTTTCTTTTCACAGTTATGCCTCCTTCCTTCTTATTTGGTGTTATAGAAATAGCAGCTTACACATTTCATTACATGTATCCATGTCTTCTTTTAGGGTTTCCTTGCACCCATTTTGGCTGTTCCTTTAATTAATTCATTCATTCATTTTTCCTCTTCTTTCGATACACACTTCATGTATTACCCCACCACACCAACTGCTGCTAATCTCGTTGGTCCTTTTTGCTGTCATTCTATCCCCTGCTTTAAAAGTATTTTCTTACTTCTTTAAGGAATTTAATTTTGCTGCAGGTGTAACAAAAGAGAAAAAAATAGTTCTTTGTAGCATGTGCAGTAAATGTCTACCCGTCAATTTTCAGAAACAGTCTGGCTATCTGTCACTCTTCTAGTTAAATCTTATCCCCTTTTACCTTCCACTTCTTAGCTGCTGCCTTATATTTTGAGAATAGAAAAAAACTACAGGTATCTTTAGTTTGTTCAATTCTTGACTGTTTACACGCAAAATTATCAACAGTTTGTAATTAAAATAGCTTCTAAGGTTACACATTCTTCACTGCTTTATTGTAATCGTGAACTCATTTACAAATTACTGTTATATTATAGTTCCATTACATTTAGAAAGGTAAGTTATGATTTTTCATTTATTGACATGTTTTAAATTAATTTTAGCAGTAGGTA
>NC_056729.1:1851512587-1851603720 GCF_019279795.1 Protopterus annectens | reverse complement strand
TATTAAATGTGCACTTGCGTTCAAGTCCTTTGTTGATGGCACTGACTTTTCTAAATAACAACTCTCCAACATGATTGCTATGGATGAAACTGCAGTGTTTATAGGCCAAGGATCTCAAACAACAGTTGATCAGAGGGGTGCCTAATCAATCTACATTCCCTCCACTGGTTACGAGAGTGTACGTATTACCTGTATTTTGGCAATTTGTCTTGATGGAAAGAAAACCCCACCTCTAATCATTAGTAAAGGTAAGAAAGATAAGATTGAACATGTTTCAGTCATTTACATTCTTGAAACTGAAAAAGCTTGGTGCACACAAGCAGTTATAAGGAAGTGGGTTGATATAATGCAGTCACTTGATGTGCGAGGTGGCGAAAGAGGGCTGCTAGTCTGGGATTCAGCCAGCACTCACCGCGATAAAGTAATGAAGAAATTCGTAGCACGGAGGAGAATAGATTGAATAATAATTCCCGCAGGAATGACTGCCTAGCTTTATACTCTTGATATTGCAATAAACAAGCCATTCAAGGACCATTTGCACATGGAACTCAATGACTACATTACAAATAGAATAGAGAGAAATTAGCATGGAAACTTTGTGAAGCCTAGCCTGCAAAAGGTTGTGACTTGGGTGAAAAATTCATGGGATAAAATCACTGACAGCTGTGTTGCCAATGCACTATGAGCAGGCTACTTGGACAAGCAGTGCTTATTTAAGTAGAGCTCAATTGCTAGGCATGACCAAATGGTTCCAATGGTGCTACAGGAAATGGAGTCACAAGAAATTCAGGCCAAAATTTGGGGATTGGACACTTATGACAATGTTCCAGAAGAAGATGACATGACTGTATTTGAATAACTGTGAAAGCCAAGGTGCAGATATTCTGGGGTTGAAATGTTTGTTGCACTGTTTATTTGGAATTCTCACACAATTGTCAACCTGTTATTAGAACTATTGTCCAATAATAGAAAAGTACAAAATAAATGTCAATTTGCGTACATGAATAAATGTCAATTTTTGTCCATGAAGAAATGTCCATTTGTGTTCATTAATTAATGTCAATTTTTGTACATGAATAAGTGAATAAAGTTAGATTGTTGTACACTGCTGGTAAATTAGGCATCCTCTGATAATAATCCCTAATGCGCATTTCGCCAGGAGAAAGAATATAAGACTAGTTCTTATTTTCGGGGAAATACGATACTACAGCACAGCCCTAGCAGGGCTTTCAATGTACAACAGATACTACACTGTTACACTGTGTAGACAGTGCTGCCATGACCTACCATGCATGTAGCACCTGGTTAGTACCTCCAGCACAACCCTTAAAAAGTTTTGAATGTACAACAGATACCACACTGTCACACTGTGCAGCCAGTGCTGCCATGATCTCCCCATGCATGTAGCACCCGGCAAGTACTACTGCACAGCCCCAAGAAGGCTTTCCATGTACAACAGATACCAGACTGTCACACTGTGCAGTCAGTGCTGCCATGACCACCCTGCTTGTAACTGCTAGTAAGTACTACAGCACACCCCTATCAAGGCTTTCAATGTACAAAAGACACCACACTGTCCTGCTGTGCAGCCAGTGTTGCCATGACTTCCCTATGCATGTAGCACCTAGTTAGTAGTAAAGCACACCCCTAATGAGGTTTTCAATTTACAATAGACAGCACACTGCCACACTGTGCAGCCAGTGCTGCCATCAACTCCCCATGCATTTAACACCTGGTTAGTACTACAGCAAATTATTAGCAAAGCTTTCAATGTAAAATAGATACAACACTGTCCTGTTATGCAGCATTTGTTGTGATTATCTCCCCATGCATGTAACACCTGGTTAGTACTACAGCACACCCCTAAGAAGGATTTCAATGATCAACAGACACCACACTGTCCTGCTGTGCAGCCAGTGCTGCCATGACCTCCTATGCATGTAGCACCTGGTCAGTACTACAGAACAGTCATAACAAGGCTTTTAATGTACAACAGATACCAATGTGTCACACTGTGCAGCCAGTGTTACCATGATCTCCCTATTCATGTAGCACCTGGTTACTACTACAGCACAGCCTTAACAAAGCTTGCAATGTACAGCAGATACCACACTGTCCTACTGTGCAGTCAGTGCTGCCGTGACCTCCCCATGCATGTAGCACCTGGTTAATACCTCGAGCACAGCCCTTAAAATGTTTTCAATGAGCAGACACCACACTATCACACTGTGCAGCCAGTGCTCCCTTGACCTCACCATGCATGTAGCACCTGGTTAGTACTACAGCACAGCCGTAATAAGGCTTTAAATATACAACAGACATCACACTGTCACTATGCAGCCACTGCTACCATGAACACCCCATTCATGTAGCACCTGGTTAGTTCTACAACTTAGCCCTAATAAGGCTTTCAGTGTACAACAGATCCCACAGTGTCCTGCTGTGCAGTCAGTGCTGTCATGACCTCTCCATGCATGTAGCACCTGGTTAGTGCTACAGCACAACCCTAACAGGGCTTTCAATGCACAACAGACAGCACACTGTCCTGCTGTGCAGTCAGTGCTGCCATAACCTCCCCGTGCATGTAGCATCTGGTTAGTACCTCCAGCACAAACCGTAAAAGATTTTCAATGTACAACAGACACCACACTGTCACACTGTGCAGCCTGTGCTGCCATGACCTTACCATGCATGTAGCACCTGGTTAGTACTACTCTGCATAGCCCTAGCAAGGCTTTCAATGTACAGAAGACCACACTGTCACCCTTTGGAGCCAGTGCTTTCATGAACTCCCCATGAATGGAGCACCATGATAGTACTACAGCAAAGCCCTAAAAAGGCTTTCAGTGTACAATAGATACCACAATGTCCTGCTGTGCAGTCAGTGCTGATATGACCTCCCCATGCATGTAGCACCTGGTTAGTTCTACAGCACAGCCTAAGCATGGCTTTCAATGTACAGCATACACCACACTGTCAAGCTGTGCAGTCAGTGTTGCCATGACCACCTATGCATATAGCACTTGGTTAGTACTACAACACTGCTCTAGCACAATCACAAGAAGGCTTTCAATGTACAACAGATACCACACTGACCTGCTGTACAGCCAGTGCTCCTATGACATCCACATGCATGGAGCACCTGGTTAGTACTGCAGCACAACCCTAACAATGCTTTCAAGGTATAACAGTCACCGCACTGTCCTGATGGGCAGCCAGGGCTAGTATGACTTCCCTCTACATGTAGCACCTGGTTAGTACTACAGCATAGCCTTAATAAGGCTTTGAATGTATAACATATACTACACTGTCACACTGTGCAGCCAGTTCTGAAATTACCTCCCCATGCATGTTACACCTGGTTAGTAATATTGCACACCCGTAAGAAGTCGTTCAATGTACAACAGATACCACATGGTCACACTCTGCAGCCAGTACTGACATGACCTCCCCATGCATGTAACACATGGTTAGTACTACAGCACAGTCCACAAAAGGCTTTCAGAGTACATCAGACACCACACTATCCTGCTGTGCAGTCAGTGCTGCCTTAACCTCCCCATGCCAGTAACACCTAGTTAGTACTGCAGCACTGCTCATCACAAGGCTTTCAAAGTACAACAGGTAGCACACTGTCCTGCAGTGTAGTCAGTGCTGCCATGACCTTCCCATGCATGTAGCACCTGGCTAGTACTACAGCAATGCCCCAACAAGACTTTCCATGTACAACAGATACCAGACTGTCACACTGTGCAGTCAGTGCTGCCATGACCACCATGCATGTAACTGCTAGTTAGCACTACAGCACAGCCCTATCAAGGCTTTCAATGTACAAAAGACACCACACTGTCCTGCTGTCCAGGCACTGTTGCCATGACTTCCCCATGCATGTTACACCTGATTAGTGCTACAGCATAGCTCTAACAAGGCTTTCAATGTACAACAGATACCACACTGTCCTGCTGTGCAGTCAGTACTGCCATGACCTCCCCATGCATGTAGCACTTGATTAGTACTACAGCACAGCCATAACAAGGCTTTCAATGTATAACAAATGCCACACTGTCACATTGTGCAGCCAGTGCTGCCATATCTTCCACATGCATGTATCACCTGGTTAGTTCTACATCACAGCCCGAACAAAGTTTTAATGTACAACTGATACCATACTGTCCTGGTGTGCAGCCAGTGCTGCCATGACATCCCCTTGCATGTAGCACTGGGTTACTTTTACAGCTCAGCCCTAAAAAGGCTTTTAATGTACAACAGGCACCATACTGTCACACTGTGCAGCCAGTACTGCCATGACCTCCCCATGCATGTAGCACCTGATTAGTACTACAGCACAGCCCTAACAAGCCTTTCAATATACAACAGATACCACACTGTCCTGCTGTGCAGCCAGTGCTGCCATAACCTCCTCATGCATGTAGCACCTGGTTAATACTACAGCACAGCCTTAACAAGGCTTTCAATGTACAACAGATACCACACTGTCCTGCTGTGCAGTCAGTGCTGCTATGACCTCCCCATGCATGTAGCACCTGGTTAGTACTACAGCACAGCCCTAACAAGGATTTCAATGTACAACAGGTACCAGACTGTCCTGCTCTGCAGCCAGTGTTGCCATGATCTTCCCATGCATGTAGCACCTACCTAGTACTGGAGCACAACCCTAAGAAGGCTTTCAATGTACAACAGATACTACACTGTCACACTGTGCAGTCAGTACTTCCATGACCTCCCATGCATGTAGCACCTGGTTAGTACTACAGCACAGCCCTAACAAGGCTTTCAATGTACAACAGATACCACACTGTCCTGCTGTGCAGCCAGTGCTGCCATGACCTCCCCATGCATGTAGCACCTGGTTAGTACTACAGCACAGCCTTAACAAGGCTTTCAATGTACAACAGATACCACACTGTCCTGCTGTGCAGCCAGTGCTGCCATGACCTCCCCATGCATGTAGCACCTGGTTAGTACTACAGCACAGCCCTAACAAGGCTTTCAATGTACAACAGATACCACACTGTCACACTGTGCAGCCAGTGCTGCCATGACCTCCCCATGTATGTAGCACCTGGTTAGTACTACAGCACATCCCTAGCAAGCCTATCAATGTACAACAGATACCACACTGTCCTGTGGTGCAGCCAGTGCTGCCATGACCTCCTCATGCATGTAGCACCTGGTTACTACTACAGCACAGCCCTAACAAGGCTTTCAATGTACAATAGACACCACACTGTCCACTGTGCAGTGGGTAATGCTATGACCTCCCCATGCATGTAACACCTGGTTAGTACTACAGCACAGCCCTAACAAGGCTTTCAATGTACAACAGACACCACATGGTCCTGCTGTGCAGCCAGTGCTGCCATGACCTCCCATGCATGTGTCACCTGATTAGTACTACAGAACAGCCCTAACACGGCTTTCAATGTACAGCAGAAACCTCTTTGTTACACTGTGCAGCCAATGCTGCCATGACCTCCCCATTCATGTAGCATCTGGTTAGTACTAAAGCACAACCCTAACAAGGCTTTTAATGAACAACAGACACCACACTGTCGCACTGTGCAGCCAGTGCTGCCATCACCTCCCTATGCATGTAACACCTGGTTACTACTACAGCACAGCCCTAACAAGGCTTTCAATGTACAACAGATACCACACTGTCCTGCTGTGCAGCCAGTGCTGCCATGACTTCCCCATGCATGTAGCACCTGGTTAGTAGTACAGCACACCCCTAACAAGGTATTCAATGTACAACAGACACCACACTGTTAAACTGTGCAGCCAGTGCTGCCATCACCTCCCCATGCATGTAGCACCTGGTTAGTACTACAGCACAGCCCTAACAAGGCTTTCAATGTACAACAGATACCACACTGTCCTGCTGTGCAGCCAGTGCTGCCATGACCTCCCCATGCATGTAGCACCTGGTTAATACTACAGAACAGCCCTAACAAAGCTTTCAATGTACAACAGATACCACAGTGTCCTGCCGTGTAGTCAATGCTGCCATGACCTCCTCATGCATGTAGCACCTGGTTAGTACTACAGCACAGCCCTAACAAGGCTTTCAATGTACAACAGATACCAGACTGTCACACTGTGCAGCCAGTGCTGCCATGACCTCTCATGCATGTAGCACCTGATTAGTACTACAGCACAGCCTTAATAAGGCTTTCAATGTACAACAGACACCACACTGTCCTGCTGTGCAGCCAGTGCTGCCATGACCTCCCCATGCATGTAGCACCTGGTTAGTACTACAGCACAGCCCTAACAAGGCTTTCAATGTACAACAGATACCATACTGTCACACTGTGCAGGCAGTGCTGCCATGACCTCCCCATGCATGTAACACTTGGTTAATACTGCAGCACAGCCCTAACAAGGCTTTCAATGTACAACAGACACCACACTGTCCTGCTGTGCAGTCGGTGCTGCCATGACCTCCCCATGCATGTAGCACCTGGATAGTACTACAGCACAGCCCTAACAAGGCTTTCAGTGTACAACAGATACCACACTGTCCTGCTGTGCAGCCAGTGCTGCCATGACCTCCCATGCATGTGTCACCTGGTTAGTACTACAGACAGCCCTAACAAGACTTTCAATGTACAACAGATACCACACGGTCACACTGTGCAGCCAGTGCTGCCATGACCTCCCCATGCATGTATCTCCTGCCTAGTACTACAGCATAACTCTAACAAGGCTTTCAATGTACAACAGATATCACACTGTCACACTGTGCAGCCAGTACTGCCATGACCTTCCCATGTATGTAGCACTTGATTAGTACTACAGCACAGCCATAACAAGGCTTTCAATGTATAACAGACACCACACTGTCACAATGTGCAGCCAGTGCTGCCATAACCTCCACATGCATGTATCACCTGGTTAGTACTACATCACAGCCCTAACAAGGTTTTCAATGTAAAACAGATATGACACTGTCCTGCTGTGCAGCCAGTGCTGCCATGACCTCCCCCATGCATGTAGCACCGGGTTAGTACTACAACTCAGCCCAAACAAGGCTTTCAATGTACAACAGACACCATACTGTCACACTGTGCAGTCAGTACTGCCATGACCTCCCCATGCATGTAGCACCTGATTAGTACTACAGCACAGCCTTAATAAGGCTTTCCATGTACAACAGATAACACAATGCCAAACTGTGCAGACAATGCTTCCATGACCTCCCCATGCATGTAGCACCTGGTTAGTACTACAGCACAGCCCTAACAAGGCTTTCAATGTACAACAGATACCACACTGTCCTGCTGTGCAGTCAGTGCTGCCATGACCTCCCCATGCATGTAGCACCTGGTTAGTACTACAGCACTGCTCTAGCACAGTCACAACAAGGCTTTCAATGTACAACAGGTAGCACAATGTCCTGCTGTGTAGTCAGTGCTGCCATGACTGCCCCATGCATGTAACATCTGGCTAGTACTACAGCACAGCCCCAACAAGGCATTCAATGTACAACTGATACCAGACTGTCACACTGTGCAGTCAGAGCTGCCATCACCACCATGCATGTAACTACTAGATAGTACTACAGCACAGCCCTAACAAGGCTTTCAATTTTCAAAAGACACCACACTGTCTTGCTGTGCAGCCAGTGTTGCCATGACTTCCCCATGCATGTAGCACCTGGTTAGTAGTACAGCACAGCCCTAACAAGGCTTTCAATGTACAATAGACACCACACTGTCACACTGTGCAGCCAGTGCTGTGATGGCCACCTAATGCATGTAGCACCTGGTTAGTACTACAGCACAGCCCTAACAATGCTTTCAAGGTACAACAGACACCACACTATCCTGATGTGTAGTCAGTGCTGCTATGACCTCCCCATGCATGTAGCACCTGGTTAGTACTACAGCACAGCCCTAACAAGGCTTTCAATGTACAACAGATACCACACTGTCCTGCTGTGCAGCCAGTGCTGCCATGACCTCCTCATGCATGTAGCACCTGGGTAATACTACAGCAAAGCCCTAACAAGGCTTTCAATGTACAACAGACACCACACGGTCCTGCTGTGCAGTCAGTGCTGCCATGATCTCCCCATGCATGTAGCACCTGGTTAGTACTACAGCACAGCCATAACAGGGCTTTCAATGTACTGCAGATACCACACTGTAATGTTATGTAGGCAGTGCTGCCATGACCTCCTCATGCATGTAACACCTGGTTAGTACTACACCACAGCCCTAACAAGGGTTTCAATGTACAACAGCCACCACACTGTCCTGCTGTGCAGTCAGTGCTGCCATGACCTCCCCCTGCATGGAGCACATGGTTAGTACATCAGCACAGGCCTAACAAGGGTTTCAAGATACCACTGTGTCACGCTGTGTAGCCAGTGCTGCCATGACCTCTCCATGCATGTAGTTCCTGGTTAGTACTATAGCACAGCCCTAATATGGGGTTCAATATACAACAGATAGCACACTGCCACACTGTGCAGCCAGTACTGCCATGACCTTCCCATGCATGTAGCACCTGGCTAGTACTACAGCACAGCCTTAACAAGGCTTTCAGTATACAACAGACACCACACTGTCACACTGTGCAGCCAGTGCTGCCATGACCTACCCATGCATATAGCACTTGGTTGGTACTACAGCACAGCCCTAATAAGGCTTTCAATGTACAACAGATATTACAATGTCAAACTTTGCATCCAGTGCTGCCATGACCTCCCCCATGCATGTAGCACCTGGTTAGTACTACAGCACAGCTCTAAAAAGGTTTTCAATGTACAACAGAAACCACACTGACCTGCTGTACAGTCAGTGCTGCTATAATCTCCCCATGCATGTAACACCTAATTAGTACTGAAGAACTGCTCTAGCATAGTCATAACAAGACTTTCAATGTACAACAGGTAGCACGCTGTCCTGCTTTGTAGTCAGTGCTACCATGACCTCCCCATGCATGTAGCACCTGGCTAGAACTACAGCACAGCCCGAACAAGGCTTTCAATGTACAACAGATACCAGATTTTCACACTGTGCAGACAGTGCTGCCATGACCACTATGCATGTAACTGCTGATTAGTACTACAGCACAGCCCTAACAAACCTTTCAATGTACAAAAGACACCACACTGTCCTGCTGTGCAGCCAGTGTTGCCATGACGTCCCCATGCATGTAGCACCTGGTTAGTAGTACAGCACTCCCCAGCTAGGTTTTCAATGTACAACAGACACCACACTGTCACACTGTGCAGCCAGTGCTGCGATGACCTCCCCATGCATGTAACACTTGGTTAGTACTACAGCAAATCCCTAACAAGACTTTCAATGTACAACAGACACCACACTGTCCTGCTGTGCAGCCAGTGCTGCTATGACCTCCCATGCATGTAGCACCTGGATAGTATTACAGACCAGCCCTAACAAGGCTTTTATTGTATAACAGATACCACACTGTCTTGCTGTACAGCCAGTGCTGTGATACCCTCCCAATGCATGTAGCACTTAGTACATCAGCACCGCCCTAATAAGACTTTCAGTGTACAACAGACACCACACGGTCCTGTTGAGCAGTCAGTGCTGCCATGACCTTCCCTTGAGTATAACACCTGGTTAGTACTATAGCACAGACCTAGCAGGGCTTTGAATGTACAGCAGATACCACACTGTCCTGCTGTACAGTCAGTGTTGCCATGACCTCCTCATGCAGGTAGCACCTGGTTAATACTACAGCACAGCCATAACAAGGCTTTCAATGTACAATAGACACCACACTGTCCACTGTGCAGCGGGTACTGCTATGACCTCCCCAAGCATGTAACACCTGGTTAGTACTACAGCACAGCCCTAACAAGGGTTTCAATGTACAACAGCCACCACACTGTCCTGCTGTGCAGTCAGTACTGCCATGACCTCCCCATGCATGTAGCACCCGGTTAGTATTACAGCACAGCCCTAACAAGGCTTTCAATGTACAACAGACACCACACTGTCACACTGTGCAGCCAGTACTGCCATGACCTACCCATGCATGTAGCACCTGGTTGGTGCTACAGCACAGCCCTAATAAGGCTTTCAATGTACAGCAGATATCACAATGTCAAACTGTGCTTCCAGTGCTGCCATGACCCCCCCATGCATGTAGCACATGGTTAGTACTACAGCACAGCTCTAAGCATACTTTCAATGTACAGCAGAAACCACACTGACCTGCTGTGCAGTCAGTGCTGCCATAACCTCCCCATGCATGTAACACCTAGTTAGTACTGAAGAACTGCTCTAGCATAGTCATAACAAGACTTTCAATGTAGAACAGGTAGCACACTCTTCTGCTTTATAGTCAGTGCTGCCATGGTCTTCCCATGCATGTATCACCTGGCTATAACTACAGCACAGCCCAAACAAGGCTTTCAATGCACAACAGATACCAGATTTTCACACTGTGCAGACAGTGCTGCCATGACCACTATGCATGTAACTGCTGGTTAGTACTACAGCACAGCCCTAACAAACCTTTCAATGCACAAAAGACACCACACTGTCCTGCTATGCAGCCAGTGTTTCCATGACTTCCTCATGCATGTAGCACCTGGTTAGTAGTACAGCACACCCCAGATAGGTTTTCAATGTACAACAGGCACCACACTGTCACACTGTGCAGCCAGTGCTGTGATGACTTCCCCATGCATGTAACACTTGGTTAGTACTACAGCAAACCCCTAACAAAGCTTACAATTTACAACAAACACCACACTATCCTGCTGTGCAGCCAGTGCTGCTATGACCTCCCATGCATGTAGCACCTGGATAGTATTACAGAACAGTCCTAACAAGGCTTTGATTGTATAACAGATACCACACTGTCCTGCTGTACAGCCAGTGCTGTGATACCCTCCCAATGCATGTAGCACTTAGTACATCAGCACTGCCCTAACAAGGCTTTCAGTGTACAACAGACACCACACGGTCCTGTTGAGCAGTCAGTGCTGCCATGACCTTTCCCTGCATGTAACACCTGGTTAGTACTATAGCACAGCCCTGGCAAGGCTTTCAATGCACAGCAGATACCACACTGTAATGCTGTGTAGGCAGTGCTGCCATGACCTCCTTATGTATGTAGCACCTGGTTAGTACTACAGCAGAACCCTAACAAGGCTTTCAATGTACAAAAGAAGGTGGATTATCCTGCTGTGGAGCCAGTGCTGCCATGACCTCCCCATGTATGTACCACCTGATTAGTACTGCAGCACAGCCCTAACAAGGATATCAATGTACAAACAGGTACCACACTGTCCTACTGTAAAGCCAGGGCAGCCATGACCTCCCCATGTGTGTAGCACCTGGTTAGTATGACAGCACAGCCATAACAAGGCTTTCATTGTACAACAGACACCACAATGTCACACTGTGCAGCTAGTGCTGCCATGACCTCCCCATGCATGTAGCACCTGGTTAGTACCGTATTTCTTTCTAAATAAGACCTAACCAGAGATTAAGGCCTAGCTTGGTTTTTCCAGGGTGTTCATGATATAAACCCTACCCCCAAAACAAGCCCCAGTTCCGATTCTTACTGTAACCTAATCATCACTCACACTTTACAGTTGAGATCCTTGGCTCATAAACCCACCCAGGTGTACTTTGATCAGTCAAAGTACAGACAACATGTGGGAAGCACATGCTCATGGTAAAGAGCAACTGTGGCAGTATCTTCTCTTCATAACCGGCGCTATTTTGTGTTGCTGTTCTTGTCATGTAAGTCTTCAATTAACTCCCACCATACAAGATGAGTGCAAAAAAAAAGAGCTACTCCATCAAGTACAAGAAAGGAATAATGGAGGATTCCCATGGAAACAACCTGACGGCTTTCTGTAAAGAGAAGTTAGTGCTCCAAATGGTCGGAAAATGGTGAACAATGTAAGTTAACCTCAGTCAACAGGCCGACGAGGGAAATGCTAAGAAGTGTAAGTGTGGGTCAGTTCAGCAACCATTATTTCCTGAGCTTGAAGACATCATCTGTGAGTGGATTGCTAACAGGAGAGAAAAGGCTTTGATTGTGCGCAGGGCTGATATTCAAGCATCTGCCCTTGCAATAGCACCACAGTTAGAAATATCCCCAGAATAATTCAAGCCCTCACAACATTGGCTAGATGGCTTACTTCACCGATATGAAGTGTCTGTAAGAAGATCAACAACACTGTTCAAGCTGGAAGATAATGAAGTTATTAAATGTGCACTTGCGTTCAAGTCCTTTGTTGATGGCACTGACTTTTCTAAATACCAACTCTCCAACATGATTGCTACGGATTAAACTGCAGTGTTTATAGGCCAAGGATCTCAAACAACAGTTGATCAGAGGGGTGCCTACTCAATCTACATTCCCTCCACTGGTTACGAGAGTGTACGTATTACCTGTATTTTGGCAATTTGTCTAGATGGAAAGAAAACCCCACCTCTAATCATTAGTAAGGGTAAGAAAGATAAGATTGAACATATTGCAGGCATTTACATTCTTGAAACTGAAAAAGCCTGGTGCATGCAAGCAGTTATAAGGAAGTGGGTCGATGTAATGCTGCCAGTTGTTTTGCGAGGTGGCGAATGAGGTCTGCCAGTTTGGGATTCAGCCAGCACTCACCGCAATAAAGAAACAAAGAAATTCCTAGCACGGAGGAGAATAGATTGAATAATGATTCCTGCAGGAATGACTGCCTATCTCCAGTGTCTTGATATTGCAGTAAACAAGCCATTCAAGGACCATTTGCACATGGAACTCAATGACTACATTGAAAATGGAATGGAGAGAAATTAGCATGGAAACTTTGTGAAGCCTAGCCTACAAGAGGTTATGATTTGGGTGAAAAATTCATAGGATAAAATCACTGACAGCTGTGTCGCCCATGCACTACGAGCAGGCTACTTGGACAAGCAGTGCTCATTTAAGGAGAGCTCAATTGCTAGGCATGACAGAATATGGTCAATCATGCTACAGGAAATGGAGTCACAAGAAATTCAGGCCGAAATTCGGGGAATGGACACTTATGACAATGTTCCAGAAGAAGATAACATGACTGCATTTGAATAACTGTGAAAGCCAAGGTGTAGATATTCTGGGGTTGAAATGTTTGTTGAACTGTTTATGTAGAATTCTCACACAACTCTCAACTGGTTATTAGAACTGTTGTCCAATAATAGAAAAGTACAAAATAAATGTCAATTTGTGTACATGAATAAATGTCGATTTTGGTACATGAAGAAATGTTCATTTGTGTTCATTAATTAATGTCAATTTTTGAACATGAATAACTGAATAAAGGTAGATTGTTGTACGTTGTGAGTAAATAAGGCATCCTCTGATAATAAGCCCTAATGCACATTTCGCCAGGAGAAAGAATGTAAGACCAGGTCTTATTTTCGGTGAAATACGGTACTACAGCATAGCCCTGGCAGGGCTTTCAATGTACAACAGATACTACACTGTCCTGCTGTGCAGACAGTGCTGCCATGATCTGCCATGCATGTAGCACCTGGTTAGTACCAAAGCACAGCCCTAACAAGCCTTTCAATATAAAACACCACACTGTCCTGCTGTGCAGTCAGTGCTGCCATGACCTCCCCCTGAATGTTGCATATGGTTAGTACCACAGCACAGGCCTAACAAGGATTTCAATGTACAACAGATACCACTGTGTCACACTGTGTAGCCAGTGCTGCCATGACCTCTACATACATGTAGCTCCTGGTTAGTACTACAGCACAGCCCTAAAATGGCTTTTACTGTACAACAGATAACGCATGGTCCTGCTTTGCAGCCAGTGCTGCCATGACCTCCCCATGCATGTAGCACATGGTTACTACTACAGCACAGCCCTAACAAAGCTTTCAGTGTACAACAGATACAACACTGTCCTGTTGCGAAGTCAGAGCTACCATGAACCCCACATGCGTTTAGCACATGGTTACTACTTTCAATTTACAACAGACACCAAACTGTCACACTCAGCAGCCAGTGCTGCCATGGCCTACCCATGCATGTAGCACCTGATTGGTACTACAGCACAGCCCTAATAAGCCTTTCAATGTACAACAGACACCACACTGTTCTGTTGTGCAGTCATTGCTGCCATGACCCCCCCCCATGCCTGTAGCACTTGGCTAGTACTACAGCACAGCCCCAACAAAGCTGTCAATGTACAACAGATACCAGATTGTCACACTGTGCAGCCAGTGCTGTCATGAACCCCCATGCATGTAGCACCTGTTTAATACTACATCACACCCTAACAAGGCTTTCAATGTACACCAGACACCACACTGTCCATTGTGCATCAGGTACTGCTATGAAATCCCCATGCACGTGACACCTTTTTAGTACTACAGCACAGCCCTAACAAGGGTTTCAATGTACAACAGCCACCACAGTGTCCTGCTGTGCAGTCAGTGCTGCCATGACCTCCCCCTGCATGTTGCACTTGGTTAGTACCACAGCACAGGCCTAACAAGGCTTTCAATATACAACAGATACCACTGTGTCACACTGTGTAGCCAGTGCTGCCATGACCTCTCCATACATGGAGCTCCTGGTAAGTAGTACAGCACAGCCCTAACATGGCTTTCAATGTTCAACAGATAATGCACTGTCCTGCTTTGCAGCCAGTGCTGCCATGACCTCTCCATGCATGTAGCACCTGGTTACTACTACAGCACAGCCTTAACAAAGCTTTCAATGTACAACAGATACCACACTGTCCTGCTGTGCACTCAGTGCTACCATGACCTCCCCATGCATGTCACACCTGGTTACTACTGAAGCACAGCCATAACAAAGCGTTCAATGTACAACAGATTCCACACTGTCCTGCTGTGCAGTCAGTGCTACCTTGACCTCCCCATGCATGTAGCACACAGTTACTACTACAGCACAGCCATAACAAGGCTTTCAATGTACAAGAGACATCACACTGTCACACTCAGCAGCCAGTGCTGCCATTACCTCGACATGCATGTATCACATGGTTAGTACTATAGCAAATCCCTAACAAGGTTTTCAATGTAAAACAGATACCACACTGTCCTGCTGTCCAGCCAGTGCTGGGATACCCTCCCAATGCATGCAGCACCTAGTTAGTACATTAGCACTGCCCTAACAAGGCTTTCAATGTACAACAGACACCACACTGTCCTGCTGCGCAGCCAGTGCTGCCATGAACTCCGCATACATGCAGCACCTGTTTAGAACTACAGCAGTGCTCTAGCACAGTCATAACAAGGCTTTCAATGTACAACAGACACCACACAGTCCTGCTGTGCAGTCAGTGCTGCCATGACCTCCCCCTGCAAGTAGCACCAAGTTAGAACTGCAGCACAGCACTAACAAGGCTTTCAATGTAAAACAGATTCCACTATGTCACACTGTGCACACCGTGCTGCCATAACCTTCTCATGCATGCAGCACCTGATTAGTACTATAGCACCCCCCAAACAAGGCTTTCAATGTACAAACAGTTAGCACACTGTCCTACTGTAAAGCCAGTGCAGCCGCGACTTCCCCATGCATATAGCAACTGGTTAATATGGCAGCACAGCCATAACAAAGCTTTCATTGTACGACAGACACCACAATGTCACATTGTGCAGCTAGTGTTGCCATTACCTCCTCATGCATGTAACACCTGGTTAGTACTACAGCACAGCCCTAGCAGGGCTTTCAATGTACAGCAGATACCACACTGTAATGCTTTGTAGGCAGTGCTGCCATGACTTCCTCATGTATGTAGCACCTGGTTAGTACTACAGCACAGCCCTAAGAAGGTTTTGCAATATACAACAGACACCACACTGTCCTGCTGTGCAGTCAGTATTGCCATGATCTCCCCATTTATGTAGCACCTGGTTGCTACTAAAGCACAGCCGTAACAAGATTTTCAATGTGCAACAGACACCATACTGTCACACTGTGCAGTCAGTACTGCCATGACCTCCCCATTCATGTAACACCTGGTTAGTACTACAGCACATCCCTAACAAGGCTTTCAATGTACAACAGATACCACACTGTCCTGCTGTGCAGCCAGTGCTGTGATACCCTCCCAATGCATGTAGAACCTAGTTAGTACATCAGCACTGCCCTAACAATGCTTTCAATGTACAACAGACACCACACGGTCCTGCTGTGCAGCAAGTGTTGCCATGAACTCCCCATGCACCTGGTTAGTACTACATCACTGCTCTACAACAGTCATAGCAAGGCTTTCAATGACAACAGATACCACACGGTCCTGCTGTGCAGTCAGTGCTGCCATGACCTCCCCCTGCAAGTAGAATCTGGTTAGTACTACAGCACATGCACTAACAAGGCTTTCAATGTACAACAGATTCCATTATGTCACACTGTGCAAACCATGCAGCCATGACCTCCCCATGCATGTAACACCTGGTTAGTACTACAGCAGAGCCTTAACAATAGTTTCAATGTACAACAGCCTTCACACTATCCTGCTGTGCAGTCAGTGCTGCCATGACCTCCCACTGCATGTTGCACATGGTTAGTAGCACAGCACAGACCTAACAAGGCTTTCAATGTACAACAGATACCACTTGACACACTATGTAGCCAGTGCTGCCATGACCTTTCCATGCATGTGGCACCTGGTTAGTACTACATCACAGTCCTAAAATGGCTTTCAAAGTGCAACAGATAGCGCACTGTCCTGCTGTGCAGACAAGTGCTCCCATGACCACCCCACGCATGTAGCAGTTGGTCACTTCTACATCACAGCCCTAACAAAGCTTCCAATGTACAATAGATACCACACTGCCCTGCTGTGCAGTTAGAGCTACCATGACCTCCCTATGCATGTAGCACCTCGTTAGTACCTCCAGCACAACCCTTACAAGGTTTTTAATGTATAACAGACACCACACTGTCACACTGTGCAGCCAGTGCTGCCATGACCTCACCATGCATGTAGCACCTGGTTAGTACTACAGCACAGCCTTAACAAGGCTTTAAATGTACAAACAGATACCACATGGCTCTACTGTAAAGGCAGTGCAGCCGTGACCTCCCCATGCATGTAGCACATGGTTAATACGACAGCACAGCCATAACAGGGCTTTCATTGTATGACAGACACCACAATGTCACACTGGGCAATTAGTGCTGCCATGACCTCCCCATGTATGTAGCACCTGTTTACTACTACAGCACAGCCCTAATAAGGCTTTCAATGTACAACAGATACTACACTGTCCTGCTGTGCAGACAGTGCTGTCATGACCACCCCATGCATGTAGCACCTGGTTAGTACCAAAGCACAGCCCTCACAAGCCTTTCAATATACAACAGATATCACACTGCCCATTGTGAACTGGGTACTGCTATGACCTCTCCATGCATGTAACACCTAGTTAGTACTACAGCACAGTCCTAACAATGGTACTGGTACAGGTACTGAGCATGACAATCCAAAGCAAATCACAAGTACCTTTAATACATTCTTCACTGAGACCATTCAGTCTCTTGCCAATCAACTAACTCCTGACAGCTCATCTCTGACGCCCTCTGATACTACCTTACCTCTCCCATTTCATCTCAAACCTGTCCCTACATCCTTTATCCATACTCTTTTACTAAAACTCAAACCTACCACCACTGCAGCAGATCTCCTTCCTGCAGAATATCTGAAAAAATCTGCAAATACCATAGCGTACCCCATCTCCATTCTGATTAATCGAATAATTATTACCGTTATATAATGTATCATGACATTTGCCAGTTAAGCAGTTTGTACAGGTCAGAAAATACCAGACAGCAGCTTCAAAGTTACTTTTAAATAACTTTATTATTACATGAGAAGCTTGACACCCAAACAACCACCACCTCAGAACACAACACCTGCAACACATAGACCTCACAGTCAGAGTGTCAAACAGTCACAGCCCTTAAGGCCAAACACAATGCCAGACACACTAGTCATTGGTGACTCCATAGTCAGACACACTGACGTCCCGCTCACCAGACTGAGTAAGGAGAAGGTCACAGTAAGCTGCCTGTCGGGCGCTAGAATCCGCCACATAACGCAAGCACTCAGGTCTCTCAACAGCAGGTACAAATATGATTCAGTCATTGTCCACGCTGGTGTAAACGACCTGAGACGCACTCCTGGACTACATGAAAAGAGACATTGAGGAGCTCTCTGATTATGTAGCCCAGGTATGACCCTGACCTTGAGCAGTATCCTACCTTCACCAAGAATGATGCCACAATACAGAGATAAGATGATCAGCTTTAACAATTGGCTTAAACACTGGTGTCATTCAAAGGGGATCCAGTGTCTGTCTGCCTGGGATGACATGCTGGACAAGCCACGCTGCCAAGGACGGCTTGCACCTGTCACCCCTGGGATTCCGGATATTGGCAAAGGCTCTTGCCACCCCATAGTGCCTTTTTTAGGCAAGGCTCAAATTCTAAACCTACCACCCTAGAACACACAAAAGGAAAAAAACTAAGGGTAATGCTGCTCAATGCCAGAAGTCTAAATCTCAAAATGCACACTCGAGGCCCTTCTCAGTATGGAGAACATCGATGTCTGTGCTGTGACAGAAACCTGGTTCAAGGCTCCTGAGAGCACCCCGGCGCTATCAGGTTTTACCTCATATCATGCGTTCCGCCCCAAAATCTGGACAATACCAAGAAAGGAGGGGGTATCCATATTCATCAAGGACACCCACACCTCAAGACTGGTGGCAACGCACGATGCATCGGAGACCATCCAGGTGCAATTAACCATAGGCAAGACTGCTCTGCAAATTGTAGCATGTTACAGGCCACCCTCACAAACTCAGGGAACTCACATGGCCTTCCTGAAAACACTAGAGGGGATAAATGTATCACCAAACACCATCATACTAGGTGACTTCAATTACCCTAATATAGACTGGGAACACTACTCAAGCCCAAACACCCTAGCCCAAAAGTTCCTGGAATTCATAAACTCAAATGCCATGGAACAACTAGTCACCATCCCCACAAGAGGAGATAACATACTTGATCTCATCATCACGAACATGGGAGCACAATGTTCAACACCGAGGTGTACCCTCACTGGTGAGATCAGACCACAAACTAATCTCGCTGGAGGTCCTCATCCCACCCCACCTGAAATAAAAAGACCACAGTAAAGAACTTCTCAAAAGCCGACTTCACACTTCTAAAGACTAGTGTGGTCTCCTTTAAGGCCCCCGAGCCATGAAAACAGTACTCAAGCCGCTGAATCACTTACAAATGCCTTCTACCAGCACCTGCAGGACTGCATGGATAAGGCAATCCCAAGCAAAACAAAGACTCTTTGTACCAAAGGCAAGCATCCAGTCTGGTGGACCCCAGCCATAAACAAACTCTACAACAAAAGGAGGAAGCTACTACAAGATAGAGCAAAATCCTTAAAAGGTAAGACACCCTTGATCACTATAAGTAAAAACTAAGAGCTCTCATAAAATCATCCAAAGCAAATTTCGAGAGAAAAATAGCTAAAGACTCAAAAGACAATCATAAGGCCTTCTTTAGCTATGTTAGAAACCTGGGAGGAAACTCCCAGATATGCTCAGAGCTAGTTCAAAATGATGTGAAGATTACTGATCCTACAGACATTGCCAACATACTGGCTGACAGGTTCAGTGCAAACTTCTCCCCTCCCCCAAAAGGAGAGATATCTATACCAAACGATTGCAGCCCCCAAACATCTCCAGCCCAAGTGAGAACTGCTCTCTCAAAGCAAAAACACAGCATCCATGGGACCTGATGGTGTCCCCGGCTGTGTGCTCCATGAACTCAATGAGGAATTAAACCCACAGCTAGGACAGCTGTTTAATCAAAGTCTTACCTCTGGATACGTACCCAGGAGTGGCGACTGCAACTGTGGTACCACTTCACAAAGCGGTGCCTCCACCCGACCCTGGAAATTACCGCCCATTAGCTTGACAAGCCTTATCTGCAAAGCCATGGAGAGGATCATAATGGACCTCATAAATAAAGACATAGGAATTTGCAGACTTTGGATCCAACCCAGTTTGGCTTTGTCAAAGGCAGATCATGCCTTTTAAACTTGGTTGACTTTTTCAAACAGTCACCAAAGCCATTGATGAGGAAGGCAGTCCATACAGCCTACCTCGATCTGGCTAAGGCCTTCGATACAATACCCCATTCGGTATCATTGAAAACTCATCAGCTTAAATGTCAACCCATACATCACAAGATGGGTTGCAAACTGGCTGAGTGACAGAACCCACAGGGTCAGAGCTGCTGGCGCCATGTCAGACTCAAAGCCTGTCACAAGTGGTGTCCCACAGGCTCAGTCCTGGGCCACTCTTGTTTGGCATCTACTTTTCAAGTACAAGCAAACACAGGAGGTTATGGCTGACAAAGTTTGCAGATGACTGCAAACTGGGCCATAGTAGAAAACACATCTGACACAGATATCCTTCAGAAGGGTCTCACAGAAACGGATAACTGGTGCCAGAGCCACGGCCTAAAGTTAAATGCCAAAAATGCATAGTCATACCCTTCGGGAAAACAAGGTTACCCCTAGCTACCAAATAGGTGGCAATCCACTGAGCACAGAAGAAGTTATCAGGGACCTGGGGACCCAGGTTGATAGTAGTCTGTCATTCGACACCCATGTAGCTAAAGTAGTTAGGAAGACCTTCTACATTGCCCACCTTATCATGAAGGGATTCTCATCTAGATCAAGGAGGTCATAGTCTCCTTTACTCATCACTCATCAGACCAATGATTGAGTACAATGCCCCATTCGAATGTATCTGACCCGACACTTGCAGCAGCTGGAGAGGCCACAAAAGTTCCTCACCAAAAGGATAAAGGGTCTCAAAAATCTGTCCTATGCTGCCCGACTGAAAGAACTCCAGCTCTATTCAGTCGCCACGCTTGCTCAGAGGTGACCTTTGCCTAACATACAAGGCCATGTCAAACCCAGATTTGATGAATATGCTTCACCTCAAAAATCTAGATCCATCAGAGCCACAAGGGGAGACTTAAACCTTGACACGGCTATTAATAGCGTGCTGGAGGATAGATTCATCACCCAAAGACTCCCTATGCTGTGGAACAAAATCCCGGTACATGTGAGGCAGAGCACCTCGCTGGCCCTGTTCAAGAGAAATCTTGACCAATGGATGGGAGATCGCAGATATACCCCAGGGATTACCTCAGTGTCACTGCTCGACAGAGGCACAGAAAAATAATGGGTATAGTTCCCCATACTAAAGGGGTGGCCTAAGCCACAAAACGATGGGCTAGGCTTGTAAATGCCCTCGGGCAGATAGCCTAGTATGAACCTATGAACCTATGAACCTATGAACAGAACAATCTCTGGGGGTACTATTCCTTCTATTTGGAAGATCACGCGTATTATCCCCCTTCATAAAGGTGGAAACTCTGGGGAATTATCCAACTACAGACCTATTGCTATACTATCTCCACTGGCAAAAATCATGGAGAAATGCATTCATAAGCAACTGCTAAAACACCTAATAGATAACAACTTATTAGCTAACTGCCAACATGGCTTCAGGCCATTTCACAGTACTAATACTGCCCTTTTATCCTTCTCTGACTGTATAAACAAAAATCGCAATAACAACACTCTATCCTCAGCCCTCTTTATTGATCTCTCTAAAGCCTTCAATATGGTTAACCACCAACTTCTCAAAAACATACTCAAAAACCTATCTCTTGATGCACTGGCTATACAATGGTTTCAATCCTACTTAAACAATAGGCAACAAGCAGTTCTGTGGGAGAACAACTTATCTCCTCATCTCCCCATTGCACTCGGTGTCCCCCAAGGTTCTATACTTGGACCTCTTCTATTTTCTATTTTCATCAATGACCTGCATACTGTAATTCCTCAAGCTTTCATAATACAATATGCAGATGACTCCACATTAATATGCTCAGCACCAACTCCATCAGACCTTCAGTCTCTCACCAAAAATGTGTTTAACATAGTTGAGGAATGGTTACTACACCAGTGCCTCATCCTGAACCCCCCAAAAAATAAACTCCTACTTTTTACTCCCACCAATAGGGCCACAACACTACACGTTACTGTCACATCGAACAATGGAACCATCATATCCCCTGACTCTACCACAAAACTCCTAGGGGTACTAATTGACAATAACCTTAACTTTGATAGTCACATTAACAATACCATAATAACAGTCAACAAAAGACTAGGCTCCCTCTATAGAATCAAATCCTTTCTTACCCCACTAGCAAGATCTACTATTGCCCAGACCCACTTAATCTCTACCCTCTTCTATGCCTTCCCTATATATACTAACCTCTCAAAAAACAGCATGAACAAACTGGCTGTCTCCTATAACAATATTGCTAGTTTTGCAACAGGCTCTATATTCAGAACCCATCACTGTATTAATTAAGAACAACTAGGTTGGCTAGAGTTACCAAATCTACTTCTATTTAAACAATTAACATTTGCCTACAAAATCCTGTATCAGTCTAATAACACACCAATTCTTACCAACCTTATCACCCTCTACAGCAACCTTAAGACACTATGCTCATCTAATAAAATACTAGTACAAATAGGCAAAACCTACAATAAAGCTGGGGACTCTCTGTTCTCTAATACCATGGGTAAAACCTGGAACTCTCTCCCCAGTGACCTGACCTCCCTTTTTTCACTAACACAATTTAAAATCAGGCTTAAAACCTACCTCAAATCCCATTGGTTATGCACCTGTATGAACCCAGACTAACCTCTCATGTCATTTTTTTTCACAAAGATACCTGTCTTATTACTGTATATACTAACTGCCTAATGAAAACCATAAATATAACAGGCCTTAAAATTGATTAGATTCTCTATCTATATCCAAAAAATGTCTTTCAGACTACCTACTATGTTAACAAAAGATAGTTATCATAAGATTCTGCAATCAAATGTGTTTTGAAGTGAACATATTTCCTTATATTCTACTCTACTCACATCTATATGATCTTTCATGTATCAAATAGCTTAATTTTGTATTGTACTTGCACCTGTGAAATTTTGTTCTGTTTTTATATATAATATTGTACTTTACTTTCGAGGAGCTTTTCTCCCCGGGCCTCTGCTGAAAATGGACATGTATCCAGCTGGACTAGCCCGGTCAACAAATGTAAAATAAAAATAAAAAAAAAATAAAAATAAATGGTTTCAATGTACAACAGCAACCACACTGTCCTGCTGTGCAGTCAGTGTTTCCATGACCTTCTCATTCATGTAGCACCTGGTTACTACTAAAGGACAGCCCTAACCAGGCTTTCAATGTATAGGAGGTACCACACCGTCACTCTGTGCAACCAGTTCTGACATACCCTCCCCATGCATAACACATGGTTAGTACTACAGCCGAATCCTAACAAGGCTTTCAATGTACAACAGATACCAGACTTCTTGCTGTGCAGCCAGTTGTGCCATAACCTCCCCATGGATGTAGCACCTGGTTAGTACTACAGCACAGCCCCAGCAGGGCTTTCAATGTACAGCAGATACCACACTCTAATGCTGTGTGGGCAGTGCTGCCATGACTTCCTCATGTATGTAGCACCTGGTTAGTACTACCGCACAGCCCTAAGAAGGTTTTCAATGTACAACAGATACCACACTGTCCTGCTGTGCAGTCAGTACTGCCATGACATTCCCATGCATGTAAAACCTGGTTAGTACTACAGCACATCCCTAACAAGGCTTTCAATGTACAATGGATACCCCACTGCCCTGCTGTGCAGCCAGTGCTGTGATTTCCTCCCAATGCATGTAGCACTTAGTACATTATAACAATGCTTTCAATGTACAATGGATAGCATACCATCCTGCAGTGCAGCCAGTGCTGTGATATCCTCCCAATACATGTAGCACTTAGTACATCAGCACTGCACTAACAAGGCTTTCAATGTACAACAAACACCACATGGTCCTGTTGTGCAGTCAGCGCTAGCATGACCTCCCAATGTGTCTAGCCCCTGGTTAGTACTACAGCACTGCCCTAGTAGGGCTTTCAATGTACAGCAGATGCCACACTGTATTGCTGTGTAGGCAGTGTTGCCATTTCTTCCTCATATATGTAGCACCTGGTTAGTACTACAGCACAGCCCTAACAAGGCTTTCAATGTACAAACAGGTCTCACACTGTCCTACTGTAAAGCCAGGCAGCCATCACTGCTCCATGCTAGTAGCACCTGGTTAGTGTGACAGCACAGCCGTAACTAGGCTTTCATTGTATGACAGACACCACAATGTCACACTGTGCAACAAGTGTTGCTATGACCTCCCCTTGCATGTAGCACGTGGTTAGTACTACAACACTGTTCTACAACAGTCATAACAAGGCTTTTAATGACAACAGATACTACACGGTCCTGCTGTGCAGTCAGTGCTGCCATGTCCTCGCCCCACGAGTAGAACCTGGTTAGTACTACAGCACAGCACTAACAAGGCTTTAAATGTACAACAGATTCCATTATGTCACACTGTGCAAACCGTGCAGCCATGACTTCCCCATGCATGTAGCACCTGGTTAGTACTACAGCAGAGCCTTAACAATAGTTTCAATGTACAACAGCCACCACACTGCTCTGCTGTGCAGTCAGTGCAACCATGACCATCCACTGAATGTTGCACATGGTTAAAACCACAGCATAGACCTAACAAGGCTTTCAATGTACAACAGATACCACTTGACACACTATGTAGCCAGTGATGCCATGACCTCTCCATGCATGTGGCACCTGATTAGTACTACAGCACAGTCCTAAAATGGTTTTCAAAGTGCAACAGATAGCGCACTGTCCTGCTGTGCAGGCAGTGCTCCCATGACCACCCCATGCATGTAGCACTTGGTCACTTCTACATCACAGCCCTAACAAAGCTTTCAATGTACAACAGATACCACACTGCCCTGCTGTGCACTTAGTGCTACCATGACCTCCCTATGCATGTAGCACCTTGTTAGTACCTCCAGCACAACCCTTAAAAGGTTTTTAATGTACAACAGACACCACACAGTCACACTGTGCAGCCAGTGCTGCCATGACCTCACCATGCATGTAGCACCTGGTTAGTACTACAGCACAGCTTTAACAGGGCTTTCAATGTACAACAGAAGCCACATTATCCTGCTGTGGAGCCAGTGTTGCCATAAGCTTCCCATGCATGTAGCACCTGACTAGTACTACAGCACAGCCCTCACAAGGCTTTAAATGTACAAACAGATACCACACTGTTCTACTGTAAATGCAGTGCAGCCGTGACCTCCCCATGCATGTAGCACATGGTTAATACGACAGCACAGCTGTGACAAGGCTCTCATTGTATGACAGACACCACAATGTTGCACTGGACAATTAGTGCTGCCATGACCTCCCCATGTATATAGCACCTGGTTAGTACTACAGCACAGCCCTAAAAAGGTTTTCAATGTACAACAGATACCACACTGTCCTGCTGTGCAGTCAGTGTTGCCGTGACCTCCCCATGTATGTAGCACCTGGTTACTACTGCAGCACAGCCCTAATAAAGCTTTCAATGTACAACAGATACTACACTGACCTGCTGTGCAGACAGCACTGTAATGACCACCCCATGCATGTAGCACCTGGTTAGTACCAAAGCACAGCCCTAGCAAGCCTTTCAATATACAACAGATACCACAATGCCCACTGTGAAGTGAGTACTGCTATGACCTCCCCATGCATGTAACACCTGGTTAGTACTACAGCACAGCCCTAACAATGGTTTCAATATACAACAGCCACCACACTGTCCTGCTGTGCAGACAGTGCTGCCATGACCACCCCATGCATGTAGCACCTGGGTAGTACCAAAGCACAGCCCTAACAAGCCTTTCAATATACAAAGATATCACACTGCCCACTGTGAACCAGGTACTGCTATGACCTCCCCATGCATATAACACCTGGTTAGTACTACAGCACAGCCCTAACAATGGTTTCAATGTACAACAGCCACCACACTGTCCTGCTGTGCAGTCAGTGTTTCCATGACCTTCTCATTCATGTAGCACCTGGTTACTACTAAAGCACAGCCCTAACCAGGCTTTCAATGTATAGGAGGTACCACACCGTCACTCTGTGCAACCAGTTCTGACATGCCCTCCCCATGCATAACACATGGTTAGTACTACAGCTGAATCCTAATAAGGCTTTCAATGTACAACAGATACCAGACTTTCCTGCTGTGCAGCCAGTAGTATCATAACATCCCCATGGATGTAGCACCTGGTTAATACTACAGCACATCTCTAGCAGGGCTTTCAATGTACAGCAGATACCACACTCTAATGCTGTGTGGGCAGTGCTGCCATGACTTCCTCATGTATGTAGCACCTGGCTAGTACTGCAGCACAGCCCTAAGAAGGTTTTCAATGTACAACAGATACCACACTGTCCTGCTGTGCAGTCAATACTGCCATGATGTCCCCATACATGTAACAGCTGGTTAGTACTACAGCACATCCCTAACAAGGCTTTCAATGTACAGTGGATACCACACTGTCCTGCTGTGCAGCCAGTGCTGTGATTTACTCCCAATGCATGTAGTACTTAGTACATTATTACAAGGCTTTCAATGTACAATAGATAGCATACCATCCAGCAGTGCAGCCAGTGCTGTGGTATCCTCCCAATGCATGTAGCACTTAGTACATCAGCACTGCACTAACAAGGCTTTCAATGTACAACAAACACCACATGTCCTGTTGTGCAGTCAGTGTTAGCATGACCTCCCACTGTGTGTAGCCCCTGCTTAGTACTACAGCACAGCCCTAACAAGGCTTTCAATGTACAACAGAAGGTGTACTATCATGCTGTGGAGTCAGTGCTGCCGTGACCTCTTCTTGCATGTAGCAACTGATTAGTACTACAGCACAGCCCTAACAAGTCTTTCAATGTACAAACAGGTCTCACACTGTCCTACTGTAAAGCCAGAGCAGCCATCACCTCCCCATGCTAGTAGCACCTGGTTAGTGTGACAGCACAGCCGTAACTAGGCTTTCGTTGTATGACAGACACCACAATGTCATACTGTGCAACTAGTGTTGCCATGACCTCCCCTTGCATGTAGCACGTGGTTAGTACTACAGCACTGCCCTAGCAGGGATTTCAATGTACAGCAGATACCACACTGTAATGCTGTGTAGGCAGTGCTGCCATGACCTCCTCATGTATGTAGCACCTGGTTAATACTACATCACAGCCTTAACAAAGCTTTCAATGTACAACAGATACCACACTGTCCTGCTGTGCACTCAGTGCTACCATGACCTCCCCAAGCATGTAGCACCTGGTCAATACTACATCACAGCCCTAACAAGGCTTTCAATGTACACTAGACACCACACTGTCCACTTTGAGGTGGGTACTGCTATGAACTCCCCGTGCATGTAACACCTGGGTAGTACTACAGCACAGCCCTAACAAGAGTTTCAATGTACAACAGCCAGCCCACTGTCCAGCTGTGCAGTCAGTGCTGCCATTACCTCCCCCTGCATGTTGCACATGGTTAGTACCATAGCACAGGCCTAACAAAGCTTTCAATGTACAACAGATACCGCTGTGTCACACTGTGTAGCCAGTGCTGCCATGACCTCTCCATGAATGTAGCACATGCTTACTACTACAGCACAGCCCTAACAAAGCTTTCAATTTACAACAGACACCACACTGTCACACTGTGCAGCCAGTGCTGCCCTGGCTTACCCATACATGTAGCACCTAGTTAGTACTACAGCACAGCCCTAATAAGGCTTTCAATGTTCAACAGACACCACATGGTCCTGCTGTGCAGTCAGTGCTGCCTTGACCCCCATGCATGTAGCACCTGGCTAGTACAACAGCACAGCCCCAACAAGTCTTTCAGTGTACAACAGATACCAGACTGTCACACTGTGCAGCCAGTGATGCCATCATCACCATGCATGTAACTACTAGTTAGTACTGCAGCAAGATTTTTAATTTTCAAAAGACACCACACTGTCCTGCTGTGTAGCCAGTGTTGCCATGACTTCTCCATGCATGTAGCATCTGGTTGGTAGTACAGAACACCTCTAACAAGATTTTCAATGTGCAACAGACACCACACTGTCACACTGTACAGCCAGTGCTGCCATGACCTTCCCATGCATGTAACACCTGGTTGCTACTGCAACACATCCCTAACAAGGCTTTCAATGTACAACTAATACCACACTGTCCTGCTGTGCAGCCAATGCTACCATAACCTCCATATGCATGTATCACCTGCTTAGTACTACATCACAGCCCTAACAAGGTTTTCAATGTAGAACAGATGCCACACTGTCCTGATGTGTAGTCAGTGCTGCTATGACCTCCCCATGCATGTAGCAACTGGGTAGTACTACAGCACATTCCTAACAATACTTTCAATGTAGAACAGATACCACACTGTCCTGCAGTGTAGTCAGTGCTGCCATGACCTCCCCATGAATGTAGCACCTGGGTAGTACAACAACACAGCGTTAACAAGGCTTTCAATGTATAACAGATACCACACTCTCACACGGTGCAGCCAGTGCTGCCATAACCTCCATATGCATGTATCACCTGGATAGTACTACATCACAGCCCTAACAAGGCTTTCAATGTACAAATGATACCAGATTGTCCTGCTGTGTAGCCAGTGCTGCCATGACCTCCCCATGCATTTAGCACCAGGTTAGTACTACAGCTCAGCCCTAAAACGGCTTTCAATGTACAACAGACACCATACAGTCACACTGTGCAGTCAGTACTACCATGACCTCTCCATGCATGTAACACCTGGTTAGTACTACAGCAAAACCTTAACAAAGGTTCCAATGTACAAAGGAAGGTGCACTATCCTGCTGTGGAGCCAGAGCTGCCATGAACTCCCCATGCATGTAGCACCTGATTAGTACTACAGCACAGCCTTAGCAGTGCTTACAATGTTCAACAGATACCACACTGTAATGCTGTGTTGGCAGTTCTGCCATGACCTCCCCATGGATGTAGCAACTGGTGAGTACTTCCAGCACAACACTTACAAGGTTTCTAATGCACAACAGACACCACACTGTCACACTGTGCAGCCAAGGCTGCCATGACCTTCCCATGCATGTGACACCTGGTTAGTACTACAACACATCCCTAACAAGGCTTTCAATGTACAACCAATACCACACTGTCCTACTGTGCAGCCAGTGCTGGCATGATCTCCCCATGCATGTAACATCTGGTTAGTACTACACCACACCCCTAACAAGGCTTTCAATGTACAACACTCACCACACTGTCATGCTGTGCAGGCAGTGCTGCCATCACCTCCCCATGCCTGTAGCACCTGGGTAGTACTATAGCACAGCCCTAACAAGGCTTTCAATGTATAACAGATACCACACTGTCACACTGTGCAGCCAGTGCTGCCATAACCTCCACATGCATGTATCACCTGGTTAGTATTAAATCACAGGCCTAACAAGGCTTTCAATGTACAACAGATACCACACTGTCACACTGTGCAGTCCGTACTGCCATGACCTCCGCATGCATGTAACACCTGGGTAGTACTACAGCATATCCCTAACAAGGCTTTCAATATACAACAGATGCCACACTGTCCTGCTGTACAGCCAGTGTTGCCATGAACTCCCCATGCATGTAGCACCTGGTTCGTACTACAGCACTGCTCTACCACAGTCATAACAAGGCTTTCAATGACAACAAATACCACACGGTCCTGCTGTGCAGTCAGTGCTGCCATGACATCCCCCTGCGTGTAGCACCTGATTAGTACTACAGCAGAGCCCTAGCAGGGCTTTCGATGTACAGCAGATATCACACAGTAATGCTGTGTAGGCAGTGCTGCCATGACCTCCACATGTATGCAGCACCTGGTTAGTAGTACTACAGCACAGCCCTAAGAAGGCTTTAAATGTAGAACAGATACCATACTGTTTTGCTGTTCAGTCAGTATTGCAGTGGCCTTCCCATTTATGTAGCACCTGGTTACTACTACAGCACAGCCCTAACAAGGCTTTCAATGTACAAAAGACACCATACTGTCACACTGTGTAGTCAGTACAGCCATGACCTCCCCATGCATGTAACACCTGGTTAGTACTACAGCACATTCGTAACAAGGCTTTCAATGTACAATGGATGCTACACTGTCTTGCTTTGCAGCCAGTGCTGTGATACTCTCCCAGTGCATGTAGCAACTGATTAGTACTACATCACAGCCCTAACAAGGCTTTCAGTATACAAACAGGTAGCACACTGTCCTACTGTAATGCCGGGGCAGCTGTGACCTCCCCATGCAAGTAGCACAGCACAGTTGTAAAAAGGCATTCATTGTACGACAGACACCACAATGTCACACTGTGCAGCTAGTGCTGCCATGACCTCCCCATGCATGTAGCACCTGGTTAGTACTACAGCACAGCCTTAGCAGGGCTTTCAATGTACAGCAGATACCGCACTGTAATGCTGTTTAGGCAGTGCTGCCATGACCTCCTCATGTATGTAGCACTTGGTTAGTACTACAGCAAAGCCCTAAGAAGGCTTTCAATGTACAACAGATACTACACTGTCCTGCTGTGCAGATAGTGCTGCCATGACCTCCCCATGCATGTAGCACCTGGTTAGTACCAAAACACAGCCATACCAAGCCTTTCAGTATACAACAGATACCACACTGTCCTGTTGTACAGCCAGTGTTGCCATGAACTCCCTATGCATGTAGCACCTGGTTAGTACTACAGCACTGCTCTACCACAGTCATAACAAGGCTTTCAATGACAACAAATACCACATGGTCCTGCTGTGCAGTCAGTGCTGCCATGACCTCTCCCTGCGAGTAGCACCTGGTTAGTACTACAGCACATGCACTAACAAGGCTTTCAATGTACAACAGATTCCATTATGTCACACTGTGCAACCCGTGCAGCCATGACTTCCCCATGCATGCATGTAGCTCCTGGTTAGTACTACAGCAGAGCCTTAAATATAGTTTCAATGTACAACAGCCACCACACTGTCCTGCTGTGCAGTCAGTGCTGCCATGACCTCCCACTGCATGTTGCACCTGGTTAGTACCACAGCACATGCCTAACAAGGCTATCAATGTAGAACAGATACCACTGTGTCAGACTGTGTAGCCAGTGCTGCCCTGACCTCTCCATGCATGTGACACCTGGTTAGTACTACAGCACAGTACTAAAATGGCTTTCAATGTGCAACAGATAGCACACATTCCTGATGTGCAGGCAGTTCTTCCTTGACCACCCCATGCATGTAGCACTTGGTCACTTCTACAGCACAGCACTAACAATGCTTTCAATGTACAACAGATACCACACTGACTTGCAGTGCAGTTAGTGCTACCATGACCTCCCTATGCATGTATCACCTTGTTAGTACCTCCAGCACAACCCTTACAAGGTTTTTAATGTACAACAGACACCACATTGTCACACTGTGCAGCCAGTGCTGCCATGATGTCACCATGCATGTAGCACCTGGTTAGTACTACAGCACAGCCCTAACAAGGCTTTAAATGTACAAACAGATACCACACTGTCCTACTGTAAAGGCAGTGCAGCCGTGACCTCCCCATGCATGTAGCACATGGTTAATATGACAGCACAGCTGTAACAGGGCTTTCATTTTATGACAGACACCACAATGTCACACTGGACAATTAGTGCTGCCATGACCGCCCCATGTATGTAGCACCTGGTTGGTACTACAGCACAGGCCTAATAAAGTTTTCAATGTACAACAGATACTACACTGTCCTGCTGTGCAGACAGCACTGTAATGACCACCCCATGCATGTAGCACCTGGTTAGTACCAAAGCACAGCCCTAGCAATCCTTTCAATATACAACAGATACCACACTACCCACTGTGAAGTGGGTACTGCTATGACCTCCCCATGCATGTAACACCTGGTTAGTACTACAGCACAGCCCTAACAATGGTTTCAATATACAACAGCCACCACACTGTCCTGCTGTGCAGACAGTGTTGCCATGATCTTCTCATTCATGTAGCACCTGGTTACTACTAATGCACAGCCCTAACCAGGCTTTCAATGTATATGAGGTACCACACTGTCACTCTGTGCAACCAGTTCTGACATGACCTCCCCATGCATAACACATGGTTAGTACTACAGCCGAATCCTAACAAGGCTTTCAATGTACAACAGATACCAGACTTTCCTGCTGTGCAGCCAGTAGTGCCATAACCTCCCCATGCATGTAGCACCTGGTTAGTACTACAGCACAGCCCTAACAAGGCTATCAATATACAAAAGATAGCACACTGGTCCTGCTGTGTAGGCAGTGCTACCATAATCTCCCTATGCATGTAGCACCTGGTTACTACTACAGCAAAGCCCTAACAAAGCTTTCAATGTACAGCAGATACCACATTGTCAGCTATGCAGTTAGTGCTACCATGACCTCCCCATGGGCGTAGCAACTGGTGAGTACCTCCAGCACAACCCTTACAAGGTTTCTAATGCACACCAGACCCCACACTGTCACACTGTGCAGCCAGGGCTGTCATGACCTCCCCATGCATGTAACACCTGGTTAGTACTACAACACATCCCTAACAAGACTTTCAATGTATAAGCAATACCACACTGCCCTGCTGTGCAGCCAGTGCTGCCATCACCTCCCATGCATGTAGCACATGGTTTGTTCTTCCAAACAGGCCTAACAAGGCTTTTAATGTAGAACAGGTACCACGCTGCCCTGCTGTGTAGTCAGTGCTGCCATGACCTCCCCATGCATGTAGCACCTGGGTAGTACTACAGCACAGCGCTAACAAGGCTTTCAATGTATAACAGATACCACACTCTCACACTGTGCAGCCAGTGCTGCCATAACCTCCATATGCATGTATCACCTGGATAGTGCTACATCACAGGCCTAACAAGGCTTTCAATGTACAACAGATACCAGATTGTCCTGCTGTGTAGCCAGTGCTGCCATGACCTCCCCATGCATTTAGCACCAGGTTAGTACTACAGCTCAGCCCTAAAACAGCTTTCAATGTACAACAGATGCCATACTGTCACACTGTGCAGTCAGTACTGCCATGACCTCCCCATGCATGTAACACCTGGTTAGTACTACAGCACAGCCTTAACAAAGCTTCCAATGTACAAAGGAAGGCGCACTATCCTGCTGTGGAGCCAGTGCTGCCATGAACTCCTCATGCATGTAGCACCTGATTAGTACTACAGCGCAGCCTTAGCAGGGCTTACAATGTTCAACAGATACCACACTGTAATGCTGTGTTGGCAGTTCTGCCATGACCTCCCCATGCATGTAACACCTGGTTAGTACTACAGCACAGCCTTAACAAAGCTTCCAATGTACAAAGGAAGGCGCACTATCCTGCTGTGGAACCAGTGCTGCCATGAACTCCTCATGCATGTAGCACCTGATTAGTACTACAGCACAGCCTTAGCAGGGCTTACAATGTTCAACAGATACCACACTGTAATGCTGTGTTGGCAGTTCTGCCATGACCTCCCCATGGATGTAGCAACTGGTGAGTACTTCCAGCACAACACTTACAAGGTTTCTAATGCACAACAGACACCACACTGTCACACTGTGCAGCCAAGGCTGCCATGACCGTCCCATGCATGTGACACCTGGTTAGTACTACAACACATCCCTAATAAGGCTTGCAATGTACAACCGATACCACACTGTCCTACTGTGCAGCCAGTGCTGGCATGACCTCCCCATGCATGTAACATCTGGTTAGTACTACACCACACCCCTAACAAGGCTTTCAATGTACAACAGACACCACACTGTCATGTTGTGCAGCCAGTGCTGCCATCACCTCCCCATGCATGTAGCACCTGGGTAGTACTATAGCACAGCCCTAACAAGGCTTTCAATGTATAACAGATACCACATTGTCACACTGTGCAGCCAGTGCTGCCATAACCTCCATATGCATGTATCACCTGGTTAGTATTAAATCACAGGCCTAACAAGGCTTTCAATGTACAACAGATACCACACTGTCACACTGTGCAGTCCGTACTGCCATGACCTCCGCATGCATGTAACACCTGGGTAGTACTACAGCATATCCCTAACAAGGCTTTCAATGTACAACAGATACCACACTGTCCTGCTGTACAGCCAGTGTTGCCATGAACTCCCCATGCATGTAGCACCTGGTTAGTACTACAGCACTGCTCTACCACAGTCATAACAAGGCTTTCAATGACAACAAATACCACATGGTCCTGCTGTGCAGTCAGTGCTACCATGACCTCCCCCTGTGTGTAGCACCTGGTTAGTACTACAGCACAGCCCTAGCAGGGCTTTCGATATACAGCAGATATCACACAGTAATGCTGTGTAGGCAGTGCTGCCATGACCTCCCCCTGCATGTAGCACCTGGTTAGTACTACAGCACAGCCCTAGAAGGGCTTTCAATATACAGCAGATATCACACAGTAATGCTGTGTAGGCAGTACTGCCATGACCTCCCCATGCATGTAACACCTGGTTAGTACTACAGCACATTCGTAACAAGGCTTTCAATGTATAACAGATACTGCACTGTCCTGCTTTGCAGCCAGTGCTGTGATACTCTGCCAGTGCATGTAGCACCTGATTAGTACTACATCACAGCCCTAACAAGGCTTTCAATATACAAACAGGTAGCACACTGTCCTACTGTAATGCCGCGGCAGCTGTGACCTCCCCATGCATGTAGCACAGCACAGTTGTAAAAAGGCTTTCATTGTACGACAGACACCACAATGTCACACTGTGCAACTAGTGCTGCCATGACCTCCCCATGCATGTAGCACCTGGTTAGTACTACAGCACAGCCCTAACAAGGCTTTCAATGTACAACAGATTCTACACTGTCCTGCTGTGCAGATAGTGCTGCCATGACCTCCCCATGCATGTAGCACCTGGTTAGTACCATAGCACATCCTTAACAAGCCTTTCAGTATACAACAGATACCACACTTTCCTGCTGTACAGCCAGTGTTGCCATGAACTCCCCATGCATGTATCACCTGGTTAGTACTACAGCACTGCTCTACCGCAGTCATAACAAGGCTTTCAATGACAACAAATACCACATGGTCCTGCTGTGCAGTCAGTGCTGCCATGACCTCCCCCTGCGTGTAGCACCTGGTTAGTACTACAGCACAGCCCTAGCAGGGCTTTCAATGTACAGCAGATACCACACTGTAATGCTGTGTAGGCAGTGCTGCCATGACCTCCTCATGTATGTAGCACCTGGTTAGTACTACAGCACAGCCCCAAGAAGGCTTTTAATGTAGAACAGATACCATACTGTTTTGCTGTTTAGTCAGTATTGCAGTGACCTCCCCATTTATGTAGCACCTGGTTACTACTACAGCATAGCCCTAACAAGGCTTTCAATGTACAACAGATACCATACTGTCACACTGTATAGTCAGTACTGCCATGACCTCCCCATGCATGTAACACCTGGTTAGTATTACAGCACATTCGTACCAAGGCTATCAATGTACAACAGATACTACACTGTCCTGCTTTGCAGCCAGTGCTGTGATACTCTCCCAGTGCATGTAGCACCTGATTAGTACTACATCACAGCCCTAACAAGGCTTTCAATATGCAAACAGGTAGCACACTGTCCTACTGTAATGCCGGGGTAGCTGTGACCTCCCCAATCACGTAGCACAGCACAGTTGTAAAAAGGTTTTCATTGTATGACAAACACCACAATGTCACACTGTGCAGCTAGTGCTGCCATGACCTCCCCATGCATGTAGCACCTGGTTAGTACTACAGCACAGCCCTAGCAGGGCTTTCAATGTACAGCAGATTCCACACTGTAATGCTGTTTAGGCAGTGCTGCCATGACCTCCTCATGTATGTAGCACTTGGTTAGTACTACAGCAAAGCCCTAAGAAGGCTTTCAATGTACAACAGATACTACACTGTCCTGCTGTGCAGGCAGTGCTGCCATGAGCTCCCCATTCATGTAGCACTTGGTTAGTACCAATGCACAGCCCTAACAAGCCTTTCAGTATAGAACAGATACCACACTGTCCACTGGGCAGCAGGTACTGCTATGACCTCCCCATGCATGTAACACCTGGTTAGTACTACAGCACAGCCCTAACAATGATTTCAATGTACAACAACCACCACACTGTCCTGCTGTACAGTCAATGCTGCCATGACTTTCTCATTTATGTAGCACCTGGTTAGTACTAAAGTACAGTCCTAACCACACTTTCAGTGTACAAGAGGTACCACACTGTCATTCTGTGCAACCAGTTCTGTCATGACCTCTCCATGCATAACACATGGTTAGTACTACAGCAGAATTCTAACAAGGCTTTCAACGTACAACAGATACCAGACTTTCCTGCTGTGCAGGCAGTAGTACCATGACCTCCCCATGGATGTAGCTCCTGGTTAGTACTACAGCACAACTACAACAAGGCTTTAAATGTACAACAGATGCCACACTGTCATGCTGTGCAGCCAGTGCTGTGATAACCTCCCAATGCATGTATCACCTAGTTAGTACAACAGCACTGTCCTAACAACGTTTTCAATGTACAACAGACACAACACTGTGCTGCTATGCAGCCAGTGCTTCCATGACCTCCCCCCATGCATATAGCACCTGGTTAGCACTACAGGACAGGCTTTCAGTGTACAACATATACCACTGTGTCACACCGTGCAACCAGTGCTACCATGCCTTCTCCATGCATGTAGCACCTGGTTAGTTTTACAACACAGCCATAATAAGGCTATCAATGTGCAAAAGATAGCACATTGTCCTGCTGTGCAGGCAGTGCTACTATGACCTCTCCATGCATGTAGCACATGGTTACTACTACAGCACAGCCCTAACAATGCTTTCAATGTACAACAGATACCTCACTGTCCTGCTGTGCAGTTAGTGCTCCCATGACCTTCCCATGCATGTAGCAACCGATTAGTACCTCCAGCACAACTCTTACAAGGTTTTAAATGCAGAACAGACACCACATTGTCACACGGTGCAGCCAGTGCTGCCATGGCATCCACAAGCATGTAGCACCAGGTTAGTGCTACAGCACAGCCGTAACAAGCCTTTCAATGTACAGCAGATACCACACTGTCACACTGTTCAGCCAGTGCAGCAAAGACCACTCCATGCATGTCGCACCTGGTTAGTACTACAGCAGAGCCCTAACAAGGCTTTCAATGTGCAACAGATATCACAATGTCACACTGTGAACCAGTGCATCCATGACCCCCCATGAACGTAGCACCTGGTTAGTCCTACAGCAGACCCTAACAAGGCTTTAAATGTACAACAGACACCACACTGTCCTACTGTACAGTCAGTGCTGCCATGACCTCCCTATGCATGTAGCTCCTGGTTAGTGCTACAGCACAGCCGTAACAAACCTTTCAATGTACAACAGATACCACACTGTCACACTGTGCAGTCAGTGCAGCAATGACCTCCCCATTCATGTAGCAACTGGTTATTACTAAAGCATGGCCCTAAAAAGGCTTTCAATGTACAAGAGATACCACACTGTCCTGCTGTGCAGCCAGGGCTTTCATGACCTCCTCCTTTATAGCACCTGGCTAGTTCTACAGCATAGCCCTAAAAAGTCTTTCAATGTACAAAAGATACTAGTGTGTCACACTGTGCAGTCAGTGCTGCCATGATCTCCCCATGCATGTAGTACCTGGTTAGTACTACAGCACAGCCCTAACATGGCTTTCAATGTACAACATATAGCGCACTGCCCTGCTCTGCAGGCAGTGCTGCCATGACCTCCCTATGCATGTAGCACCTGGTTAGTACCTCCAGCACAACCTTTAAAACGTTTTAAATGTACAAATGACTCCACACTGTCACACTGTGCAGCCAGTGCTGCCATGACCTCACCATGCAGGTAGCACCTGTTTGGTACTACAGCACAGCCCTAACAAAACTTTCAATGTACAACAGACAGCACACTGCCCTGCTGTGCAGTCAGTGCTACCATGTCCTGCCCATGCATGTAGCACTTGGTTAATACTACATCAGAGCCCTAACAAGGCTTTAAATGTACAACAGATGCCACACTGTCCTTCTGTGCAGCCAGGGCTTCCATGACCTTCTCCTGCATGTAGCACATGTTTAGTACTACATCACATCCCTAACAAGGCTTTCAATGTACAACAGATACCAGTGTGTCATACTGTGCAGTCAGTGCTGCCATGATCTCCCCATGCATGTAGCACCTGGCTACTAGTACATCACAGCCCTAACAAGGCTTTCAATGTACAACAGACACCACACTGTCATGCTGTGTAGCCAGTGCTGCCATGGCCCCCCCATGCATGTACCACCTGGTTATTACTACAGCACAGCCATAAGAAGGCTTTCAATGTATAACAGTTACCACATTGTCACACTGTGCAGCCAGTGCTCCCATGACCTCCGCATTCATGTACCACATGCTTAGTACTAAAGCACAGCCCTAACAAGGCTTTAAATGTACAACAGATACCACACTGTCCTGTTGTGCTGCCAGGGCTTCCATGATCTCTTCCTGCATGTAGCAACTGGTTAGTACTACAGCACATCCCTAACAAGGCTTTCAATTTACAACAGATACCATTGTGCCACACTGTGCATCCAGTGCTGCCATGATCTCCCCATGCATGTAACATCTGGTTGGTACTACAGCTCAACCCTAACATGGCTTTCAATGTACAACAGATAGAGCACCATCCTGCTGTGCAGGCAGTGCTGCCATGACTTCCCTATGCATGGAGCACCTGGTAACTACTACAACACAGCCCTATCAAAGCTTTCAATGTACAACATATACCACTCTATCCTGCTGTGCAGTCAGTGCTACCATGATCTTCACATGCATGTATCACCTGGTTAGTACCTCCAGCACAACCCTTACAAGATTTTCAATGTACAACAGACACCACACTGTCACACTGTGCAGCCAGTGCTGCCATGACCTCCCCATGCATGTAGCACCTGTTTGGTACTACAGCACAGCCCTAACAAAACTTTCAATGTACAACAGACAGCACACTGCCCTGCTGTGCAGTCAGTGCTACCATGTCCTGCCCATGCATGTAGCACTTGGTTAATACTACATCACAGCCCTAACAAGGGTTTAAATGTACAACAGACACCACACTGTCACACTGTGCAGCCACTGCTGCCATGAACACCCTATGCATGTAGCACCTGGTTAGTACTACAGCACAGCCCTAATAATGCTTTCAGTGTACAACAGATACCACAATGTCCTGCTGTGCAGTCAGTGCTGTCATGACCTCCCCATGCATGTATCACCTGGTTAGTGCTACAGCACAGCCCTAACAGGGCTTTCAATGTACAACAGACAGCACACTGTCCTGCTGTGCAGTCAGTCCTGCCATGAACCCGAATACATGCAGCCCCTGGTTAGTACCTCCAGCACAACCCTTAAAAATGTTTCAATGTACAACAGACACCACACTGTCACACTGTGCAACTAGTGCACAGTGTGACAGTGCACAGGCTGCACAGTGTGACAGTCTGGTATCTGCTGTACATTGAAAACATTTTAAGGGTTGTGCTGTGCAGCCAGTGCTGCCATGACTTCACCATGTATGTATCACCTGGTTAGTACTACTGCAAAGCCCTAGCAAGGCTTTCAATGTACAACAGACTCCACACTGTCACACTGTGCAGCCAGTGCTGCTATGAACTCTTCATGCATGGAGCACCTGGTTAGTACTGCAGCACAGCCCTAACAAGGCTTTCAATGTACAAGATACACCACACTGTCAAGCTGTGCAGTCAGTGCTGCCATGACCTCCCCATGCATGTAGCACCTGGTTAGTACTACAGCACTACCCTAGCACAGTCATAACAAGGCTTTCAATGTACAACAGATACCACACTGTCCTGCTGTACAGCTGTGCTCCCATGACCTCCCCATGCATGGTGCACCTGGTTACTGCTACAGCACAGCCCTACT
This sequence comes from Protopterus annectens, assembly GCF_019279795.1. Taxonomy (NCBI): domain Eukaryota; kingdom Metazoa; phylum Chordata; order Ceratodontiformes; family Protopteridae; genus Protopterus; species Protopterus annectens. The sequence continues at coordinate 1,851,563,579 of NC_056729.1, read as the reverse complement.
AAGGCTTTTAATGTACAGTAGACAGCACACTGTCCACTGTGCAGCAGATAATGCCATGACCTCCTCATGCATGTAACACCTGGTTAGTACTGCAGCACAGCCCTAACACGGCTTTCAATGTACAACAGACACGACATTGTCCTGCTGTGCAGTCACTGCTGCCATGACCTCCCCATTCATGTAGCACCTGATTAGTACTAAAGCAAAGCCCTAAAAAGGCTTTCAGTGTAGAACAGATACCACACTGTCCTGCTGTGCAACCAGGGCTACTATGACTTCCCCCTACATGTAGCACCTGGTTAGTACTACAGCATGGCCCTAACAAGACTTTTATTGTATAACAGATACCACACTGTCACACTATGCAGCCAGTGCTGAAATGACCTCCCCATGCATGTAGCGCCAGGTTAGTAATATTGCACAGCTGTAACAAGTCTTTCAATGTTAGTGCAAAAAGGCAAAATTGGCACCCAACAAAAAACAAGAAACCAATCCAAGGTACCAAGGAGTCAAAACCAGCCAGGAGAGTCCATAAAATGATTTTAATAAAATAAGAAAAAACACAGGAATGCATCCACATAAAAATAATGTTTTTGTTTTAAAACTTCATCAGATGTGGATCTAACAATCAAACTCAGAGTTATATAACATCCTACAGGGTTGGTAGATGTTAACACTTATAATTATTTGAGGGTGGAAAAGCCCAGGATGCCAACACCTTTTGGGATACCAAAAATCCACAAGAATGAGATGGAACTCCTACTAAGATCCATTGTTACAGCAGAGAGCTCAAAATTTTTACCTCTGGCAAAATTTGTGGATTTAAAGTTAAAGAAATTATGGTTAAAAAGGAAAAACATTTTGAGAGATTCCAACGGCTTTTTAAGAGAAATAAAGATTTATATAATGAGAATGTGATATTCACCACTATAGATGTAATTGATTTGTTTACCAGTATACCCCATAGTGAAGGGATGCAGATGCTGGAAAATATATTTTATGATGACTCTGATATGGAATTAGTATTAAAATACAATTTCATCTATTTCAAAGGAGAGCTTTACCACCAGATTAAAGGGATGGCCATGGGCGCAGCATGTGTGCCCACTTATGCTAATCTGGTACTTGCTAGATGGGAAGAAAAATACATTTTAAACTCTATGTACAAAGATTGTTGGAGTATTTATAGGAGGTTTTTGGATGATATTTGCATTTTTTTTGATTGATGCTAAGGACAAAGTGCATGCATGTGTAAGATTTTTAAATAACACTACTCCTTTTCTGAAATTCACATACAATGTTTCTGAAGAAAAATTACAATACCTTGATATAGAAATATATAAAGAAAACCATGGCTTTAGTTCAAAGGTACATATAAAAGCACTTATTCTAACTCATTTTTGCATTTTGATAGCGCACATTCCTATCATTATTAGAAAAACATTGTTAAAGAGCAGCTCGTGAGAGCTAGTAGAATGACTTCTAACAATAATGAGTTTGAAAATGAATGTATTTTCATTAGAAGTCTGTTTAGTGCAAGAGGCTACCCAAATAACTTGTTAGAGGATGTCATGAAACAGGTACAGGAGGGTAGGCAAGATAGATTTAAACCCATTTTGGGTCAACTGTTTAGGGAATGTGCTGAGAAGAAGCATTATCAGAATGATGAATATAGTAAAGCCATGGTGTTAGAGTACAATGCTAGTACTGCTATAGTTAGGAACATTATCAGTTCAGAATGGGAAAAGTTTACTAGCCTCACAGATTTAGAAAAAATACCAAACATGGAGTTGAGGTTTGTGTACAAGAACTGCCATAACTTGAAAAATGTTTTAGAAAATGACAGGAGGCAAAATAATTTTAGCAAAAAGCTTGGCATGTGTGAATGGTGCACACAATGTAGTTACATAATTAACGATGAAGAAACATTTTTAAATAGTAGAATGTGATTTTTAACCAGCAACGATTATTTTAACTGTGAATTTAGTGGATTTGTATACTTAGCCATGTGTCAAAAATGTCAGTCTTTCTATGTGGGTAGGATGGAACATAAATTAAAATGGCGTATATGTGACCATTATTATGATATATATCAAATAAGAAGGAAACCAATGCCCTTTATAAACATTCCTTAGTTTGTATGAATGCTAGATTTATATTTTTTGTCTTGGAAGGAATCAAGAAAGAAGCAAGAGGGGAACAATGGGAAGAGAGAGTGGAATATAGAGAACTCTGCAGGCTACCATTCCGCCAGGATTGAATGAAAGTGTATCCATTGTTCCCCTCTTAAAATTAAGGGCAGTTAAGCTATGACTGTTCATTTGCAAACCCATTTTTCACAGTTTACTTGTATTTCGCACATTCATATATTTCTACATGTGATTTTCACTTTGTCCACCTGAGGGCGCCAAATGATTATATTCCATTTATTTACTGCTGATGATTCTTGTTTTTTATATATTTTTTAGTCAGGTTTTTAGAGCAATTTTTTAAAAAATATTTAGTCAACTTTATTCAGAAGTGAGTCATTTTCTTACATTCTTTATAATATTGATGAAGTTTATATTTTAAACGTATTTTAAAATCTTTTTAAGGTGATTTTAAGAAGCCTTTCAGTCCTTTTAATATGGTTTGTGATGAATATTCATGAGTTTTATGATAATGATGATGGCTTAACAATTTGTATTATTGTATTGGTCAGTTTGCACTGTAGGATGTTATATAACTCTGAGTATGATTGTTAGATCCACATCTGATTAAGTTTTAAAATGAAAATGCTATTTTTTATGTGGCTGCATTCATGTGTTTTTTTATTTTATTAAAATCATTTTATGGACTCTCCTGGCTGGTTTTGAATCCTTGGTACCTTGGAAATCTTTCAATATACAACAGATACCACACAGTCACAACTCTGCAGCCAGTACTGACATGACCTCCCCATGCATGTAACACCTGATTAGTACTACAGCACAACCTTAACAAGGCTTCCAATGTACAACAGACACCACACTGTCACACTATGCAGCCAGTGCTGCCATGACCTTCCCATGTATGTAACACCTGGTTAGTACTACAGCACATCCCTAACAAGGCTTTCAATGTACAACAGACATCACACTGTCACACTGTGCAGCCAGTTCTGCCATGACCTACCCATACACTTTGCACTTGGCTGGTACTACAGCACAGCCCTAATAAGGCTTTCAATGTTCAACAGACATCACACTGTCACACTGTGCAGCCAGTGCTGTCATGACTACCCATGCATGTAACACTTAATTGGTACTACAGCATGGCCCTAATAAGGCTTATAGTGTACAACAGATGCCACAATGTCACACTGTGCAGCCAGTGCTGCCATGACACCCTATGCATGTAGCACCTGGTTAGTACTACAGCACACAGTCCTAAAAAGGCTTTCAGTATACAACAGAAACCACACTCTCCTGCTGTGCAGTCAGTGCTGCCATAACCTCCCTGTGCATGCAACACCTAGTTAGTACTACAGCACTGCTCAAGCATAGTCATAACAAGGCTTTCAATGTACAAAAGGTAGCACGCTGTATTGCTGTGTTGTCAGTGATGCCATGACCGCCCCATGCATGTAGCACCTGGCTAGTACTACTGCACAGCCCCAACAAGGCATTCCATGTACAACAGATACCACACTGTCACACTGTGCAGCCAGTGCTGCAATGACCACCGTGCATGTAATTACTAGTTAGTACTAAAGCACAGCTCTAACAAGACTTTCAGTGTACAAAAGACACCACACTGTCCTGCTGTGCAGCCAGTGTTGCCATAACTTCCCCATGCATGTAGCACCTGTTTAGTAGTACAGCACACCCCTAACAAGATTTTCAATGTACAACAGACACCACACTGTCACACTGTGCAGGCAGTGCTACCATCACCTCCCCATGCATTTTACACCTGGTTGGTACTACAGCATAGCTCTAACAAGGCTTTCAATGTGCAATAGATACCACACTGTCCTGCTATGCAGTAAGTACTACCATGACCTTCTCATGCATGTCGCACCTGGTTAGTACTACAACACAAACCTAACAACGCTTTCAATGTACAACAAATACCACACTGTCCTGCTGTGCAGCCACTGCTGCCTTGACCTCCCCATGCATGTAGCACCTGGTTACTACTATAGCACAACCCGAACAAGGCTTTCAATGTATGACAGATATCACACTGTTCTGATGTGCAGGCAGTGCTGCCATGACCTCCTCATGCATAATACACCTTGTTAGTACTACAGCACAGCGCTAGCAAGACTTTCAATGTATAACAGATACCACACTGTCACACTGTGCAGCCATAACCTCCACATGTATGTAGCACCTGATTAGTACTAGAGTGAAGCCCTAACAAGGTTTTCAATGTACAACAGATACCACACTGTCCTGCTGTGCAGTCAGTACTGCCATGACCTCCCAATGCATGTAGCACCTGATTAGTACTAGAGCGTAGCCCTAACAAGGCTTCCAATGTATAACAGATACCACTGTGTCACACTGTGCAGCCAGTGCTGCCATGATCTCCCCTTGCATGTATTACCTGGTTAGTTCTACATCACAGCCCTAACAAAGCTTTCAATGTACAACAGATACCACACTGTCCTGCTGTGCAGTCAGTGCTGCCATGACATCCCCATGCATGTAGCACCAGGTTAGTATTACAGCTCAGCCCTAACAAGGCTTTCAATGTACAACAGATACCACACTCTCCTGCTGTGCAGCCAGTGCTGCCATGACCTCCCCGGCTGTGCAGTCAGTGCTGCCATGATGTATCCATGCATGTAACACCAAGTTAGTGCTACAGCTCAGCCCTAACAAGGCTTTCAATGTACAACAGACAACATACTGTCACACTGTGCAGTCATTACTGCCATGACCTTCCCATGCATGTAGCACCTGATTAGTACTACAACGCAGCCTTAATAAGGCTTTCAATATACAACAGATAACACAATGTCCTGATGCGAAGTCAGTGCTGCCATGACCTTCCCATGCATGTAGCACCTGGTTAGTGCTACAGCATAGCCCTAATAAGGCTTTCAATGTACAATAGACACCACACTGTCTACTGTGCAGCAGGTAATGACTGTGCAGCAGGTAATGCCATGACTTCCCCATGCATGCAACACCTGGTTAGTACTACAGCACAACCCTAACAAGGCTTTCAATGTACAACAGATACAGCACTGTTATGCTGTGCAGCCAGAGCTGCCATGACCTCCCCTGCTGTGCAGCCAGTGCTGCCATGACATCCACATGCATGTAGCACCAGGTTAGTACTACAGCTCAGCCCTAACAAGGCTTTCAATGTACAACAGATTCCACACTGACCTGTTGTGCAGTCAGTGCTATCATGCCCTCCCCATGCATATAGCACCTGTTTAGTACTCCAGCACAACCCTTACAAGGTTTTCAACGTACAACAGACACCACACTGTCACACTGTGCATCCAGTGCTGTCATGACCTCACCATGCATGTAGCACCCAGTTAGTACTACAGCACAGCCTTAGCAATGCTTTCAATGTACAACAGACACCACAATGTCACGCTGTGCAGCCAGTGCTGCAATGAACCCTCATGCATGTAGCACCTGGTTAGTACTACAGCACAGCCCTAACAAGGCTTTAAATGTACAACAGACACCACACTCTCCAGCTGTGCAGTCAGGGCTGCCATACCCTTTCCATGTAGGTAGCACCTGGTTAGTACTACAGCACATATCTAACAAGGCTTTCAATGTATAACAGATACCAGACTGTCATAATGTGCAGTCAGTGCTGCAATGACCTCTCCATGCATGTAACACCTGGATAGTACTACAGCACACCCCTAACAAGGCTTCCGATTTACAACAAATACCAGAGTGTCACAGTGTGCAGTCAGTGCTGCCATGACCTCCCCATGCATGCAACAACTGGTTAGTACTACAGCACAGCTGTAACAAGGCTTTCAATGTACAACAGACACCACACTGTCACACTGTGCAGCCACTGCTGCCATGATATCCCCATGCATGTAGCACCTGGTTAGTACTACAGCACATCCCTAACAAGGCTTTCAATGTACAACAGACACCACACTGTGCTGCTGTGAAGTCAGTGCTGCCATGACCTCCCTATGCATGTAGCACCTGGTTAGTTCTACATCACAGCCCTAACAAGGCTTTCAATGTACAACAGATACGACACTGTCCTGCTGTGTAGTCAGTGCTGCCATCACCTCCCCATGTATGTATCACCAGGTTAGTATTACAGCTCAGCCCTAACAAGCCTTTCATTATAGAACAGATACCACACTCTCCTGCTGTGCAGCCAGTGCTGCCATGACCTCTCCTGCTGTGCAGCCAGTGCTGCCATGACCTCCTCATGCATATAGCACCTGGGTAATACTACAGCAAAGCCCTAACAAGGCTTTCAATGTACAATGGACACCACATTGCCCTCTGTGCAGTCAGTGCTGCCATGAACTTCCCATGCATGTAATACCTGGTTAATACTACACCACATCCCTAACAAGGGTTTTAATGTACAACAGATAACACAATGTCCTGATGTGAAGTCAGTGCTGCCATGACATACCCATACATGTAGCACCTGGTTAGTGCTACAGCACACCTAACAAGGCTTAGCCATGACCTCTGTGCAGTCCCCATGCATGCAACTACAGCACAACTGTAACAAGGCTTTCAATGTATACAGCACTGTTATGCTGTGCAGCCAGAGCTGCCATGACCTCCTGCTGTGCAGCCAATGCTGCCATGACATACCCATACATGTAGTACCTAGTTGGTACTACAGCACATCCCTAAAAAGGCTTTCAATGCACAACAGACCCATGCATGTAGCACCTGGTTTCAATGTACAGCAGACACCACACTGTCCCCATGCATGTAGCTCCCACCTAGTACTACAGCATAACCCTAAGAAGGCTTTGAATGTACAACAGATATCACACTGTTACACTGTGCAGCCAGTACTGCCATGACCTACCCATGCATGTAGCACCTGGTTTGTACTACAGCACACCCTTAACAAGGCTTTCCATGTAAAACTGACACCACCTGGTTAGTACTACAGCACATATCTAGCAAGGCTTTCAAGTCAGTGCTGCCATGACCTCTCCATGCATGTAGCACCTGGCCTAACAAGGCTTTCAATGTACAACAGACACCACACTGTCACACTGTGCAGCCACTGCTGCCATGAACATCCCATGCATGTAGCACCTGGTTAGTACTACAGCACATCCCTAAAAAGGCTTTCAATGTACAACAGACACCACACTGTGCTGCTGTGAAGTCAGTGCTGCCATGACCTCCCTATGCATGTAGCACCTGGTTACTACTATAGCACAACCCTAACAAGGTTTTCAATGTATGACAGATATCACACTGTCCTTATGTGCAGGCAGTACTGCCATGGCCTCCTCATGCATGATACACCTTATTAGTACTACAGCAGAGCCCTAACAAGACTTTTAATGTACAACAAACACCACACTGTCCTGCTGTGCAGTCACTGCTGACATGACTTCCCCATGCATGTAGCACCTGGTTAGTACCACATCACACCCCTAACAAGGCTTTCAATGTACAGCAGTCACCACACTGTCCTGCTGTGCAGTTAGTACTGCCATGACCTCCCCATCCATGTAGCACCTGATTCGTACTACAGCACAGGCTGAACAAGGCTTTCAATGTATAATGGATACCACACTGTTACACTGTGCAGCCAGTGCTGCCATGACCTCCCATGCATATAGCACCTGGTTTGTACTACAGCACAGCCTTAACAAGGCTTTCCATGTACAACTGACACCACCCAGTGACACTGTGCAGCCAATGCTGCCATTATCTCCCCATGCATGTAGCAGCTGGTTAGTACTACAGCACAGCCCTAACAAAGCTTTCAATGTGCAACAGACACCATATTGCCCTGCTTTGCAGTCAGTGCTATCATGATTTCCCCATGCATGTAGCACCTGGTTAGTTCTACAGCATTGCTTTAGTACAGTCATAAGAAGGCTTTCAGTGTACAACAGCTAGCACACTATCCTGCTGTGCAGTCAATGCTGCCATGACCTCCCCATGCATGTAGCACCTGGTTAGTACTACAGCACTGCCCTAACAAGGCTTTCATGGTACAATAGATACCACACTGTCCTGCTGTACAGCCAGTGCTACCGTGTTCTCCTCATGCATGTAGTTAATGGTTAGTACTACAGCACAGCCCTAACAAGACTTTGAATGTACAGCAGGTACCACACTGTCATGCTTTGTAGCCAGGGCTGCCATGATGCAGAGACAGCATTTGAGAAGGCCAACCCACTTAGGTTCTTAACCTTGAATTATATTCTGCTCCTCTTCCTTCCTCCCTTTGCACTTTACTAACCAAAAAATAAATAAATAAATAAAATCTCTCTCCTTGTGTTCTGACTGAGTGTGCATTTCAGCTGATAAGTATATTTTTTGGCACTTTTTGACTTTTCAGAGTTGAATTTAGTTCAGAATACATTTTGAAAAAAAATGAATTTATTTCAACTACATTTGCTTTAATACTGCTACAAACTCAAGTGTGCTAGCTTGCACTGCACTTGAATTGTTTTTAGTGCAGTTTTAGCTGCTTTCTGAAAAAAAAATTAAACTTGTTTCCTGCCTTTCCTGTAACTAGTCTAGTCCAGATACAGATTTATGGTATCCAGGACTCTTGGTAAGCTTCTGAGCCCCCAAGCCTTTCTGTGTTGGAGGGAAGCCTTCTAGCTGATCAGTGGGAGTGATAAGCACTAGGAGCCCATCTAGCACAAGAGGAGTGGTTTCTGGTTCTGAAATTGTAGTTTATTGGCCATTTGTGAAGTTTTTCCATCTCTTTCAACTTTCTCATTTAAAAGCCCATGTTTGCACTTGTTTCTCAGCTTTCCTGTAACTAGTCTAGTCCAGATACAGATTTGCTGTATCCAGGACTGTTGGTAAGCTTCTGAGGCCCCCAAGCCTTTCTGTGCTGGAGGAAGCCTTCTAGCTAATCTGTGGGAGTGGTAAGCAGTAGGTGGCCTATCTAGACAAGAAGAGTGGTTTCTGGCCCAGAAATTGTAGTTTATTGGCAATTTGGGCAGTTTTTTCCCATTTCTTTCATCTTTCTGGTTTAAAAGCCCTCATTTGTGCTTGTCTCCCACCTTTCCTGTAACGAGCCTAGTCCAGATACAGATTTGCTGTATACAGGACTGTTGGTAAGCTTCTGACCCCCCCCAAGCCTTTCTGTGTTGGAGGGACACCTTCTAACTTATCAGTGGGAGTGGTAAGCACTAGGTACCCTATCTACCACAAGAGAAGTGGTTTTTGGCCCAGGAATTGTAGTTTATTGGCCGTTTGGGCAGTTTTTTCCATCTCTTTCAACTTTCAGGTTTAAAAGCCTACATCTGCACTTGTTTCTCACTTTTCCTGTAACTAGTCTAGTCTAGATACATATTTGTTGTATCCAAGACTTTTTCTAAGCTTCTGAGTGGTGCCAAATTCTGCTCTTTAATTTATTTCCCCTTAGATCTGCTAGTTCTCTCCGCTCCTGCTCCTTTACTAGCTTATTAGTCTAGCACTTTACCAGACGTCTTGTAGCAATGATTGTAGCACACAAAAGTGCTACCAGCACTAAACTTTCTACAAGGAAACAGCTCCAATACTTATTCTTAATGCCCAATCCTCCATGCATGTCTAAATGTCAGTTCCCTCTGCTTTCTCCTATTAACCTGGTGAACTTGGGCATCCTGAGGCAATGTAGCAACTGCCTCATGTACACTGACAACCCTCTCCTCTTACCTCCAAACACTCAGACTTGTGAGAGATGCACATATTTATCCAAATTGGAAGCTATGCACTCTCCACCAAGACCGGAATAGCTGGTCAAGAGGAGAAGGTCAACACTTGCACCACACCACACCACATGGAACACATAGCCCTCCAGAACACACACCAGCACTCTCTTCACATAAAATTATAAACCACACACCCACCTTTGCTGAGGCTCTCAATAAAAATCTACCCAAACAGCAGAGACCTCCAAGGAAGATACACACTCGACCACAACACAACACTATTCATGAGACACATAACTCTCCTAAACAGTGTGCCACTCCTCTAAAGCCCCTAAGGCAAAACAGCATGCCCAACACACTAGTCATAGGAGACTCAATTGTGAGGCACACTGATGTCCCACTCACTAGGTTTAATAAGGAGAAAGTAACAATCAGTTGCCTGTCAGGTGCCAGGATCCACCACATAACGCACGCACTCAGGTCCCTCAACAACAGGTACAAATATGAATCTGTCATTGTGCATGTGGGTCTAAATGACCAAAGATGTACCTCCCTGGACTACATGAAAAGAGACATGGAGAATCTCTCAGATTATGTAGCCCAGGTGGGTATGACCCTAGCCCTGCGCAGCATCCTACCATCCCCCAGAATGATACCACAGTACAAGCAGAAAATGATTTATTTCAACAATTGGCTAAGTTTCTGGTGTCATTCTAAGGGGATCCAGTATCTGTCTGCCTGGGATGACATGATTGACAGACCTCGATGCTTTGCCAGAGATGGCCTGCATCTTTCACCCCTGAGCATCTGGATACTGGCTAAGGCCCTTGCCACCCCTATAGTGCCTTTTTAGGTGGTGTTCCAAAGACCAAATTACGACCATAACAGCTACAAACAAATGCAATCTGAGGGTCATGCTGCTCAATGCTAGAAGTCTAAATATCAAAATGCACTCATTCAAAACACTCCTTAAAATGGAGAACATCAACATTTGTGCTGTAACAGAGAACTGTTTCAAGACAACAAAAAGCACTCCTGCACTACCAGTCTATAACTCATTCCACACCTTCCGGCCCCAGAGCTTAGACCAAACCTCCACAAAGGCAGTGGTGTTTCCATATTCATAAGAGATGTGCACATGTGGACCTAATAAACAAGGATATAGGGAATCTCCAAACTCTGGACCCTACACAGTTTGGTTTTGTGAAGGGTAGATCATGCCTGCTCAACTTGGTTGACTTTTTTCAGTCAGTCACCAGAGCTGTGGATGAAGGTAAGGTTGTTCATACAGCCTACCTTGGTCTTGCCTAGGCCTTTTAATCCATTCCAAACTTAGGAATCATAGAAAAACTCACTAAGCTAGGCATCAACCCTTATATAACTAGGTGGGTTGCAAACTGGCTCACAGATAGAAGCCACAGTGTGAAAGTAGCTGACTCCAAGTCAGACTGTTGACTAGTCACGAGTGGAGTCCCACAGGTTTCAGTCCTGGGTCCTCTCCTGTTTGGTATTTACTTATCTGAAGTCCAGGTCAACATGAACGGACTATGGCTGACAAAGTTTGCAGACATTTGCAAGTTTGGAGCTATTATTAACTCCCCAAGGTTATGTTGACATCCTACAGAAAGGCCTCAATGAGACCAATGACTGGTGCAAGAACCATGGCCTTAAGCTCAATGCCAAAAAATGTGTTGTCATCCCCCTTGGGAAAAACCCAGTTCTCTTGAATTACCACATCAATGATAGTACACTGAACACAGAAGGTGTTATAAGAGATCTAGGAACACAGGTTGACAGCAACCTCTCTTTTGACCACCACATTGCCACTGTGGTCAGAAAATCCTTTTATGTGGCACATCTCATTACTAAGGGTTTTGCATCCAGGAAGAAAGAGGTCATTCTCTCCCTGTACTCTTCCCTCATTAGGCCAATCATCGAGTACAATGCCCCATTTGGCATGTACCTCACTAGACACCTGCAACAACTTGAGAGGCCACAAAAGTACCTCACAAAGAGGATCATAGGCCTTAAACATTTGTCCTATATGGACAGACTCAAAAAACGCCAACTGTTCTCTGTCTCATATCACCTATATAGAGGTGATCTCTGCTTGACTTACAAAGCCATGTCTGACCCAGCTCTGTTAGAAATGCTACATCTGAAGAAATCCCAATCCCTCCATACCACATGCTCCAGAGACCTCAACCTCATTACCACAATCAACAAAACATGCTGGATGTACAGGTTCATAACCCAGAGACTGCCCATGCTGTGGAATAGACTTCCCATACATGTCAAGAAGAGCACCTCACTGGCCCTCTTCAAGAGGAATCTTGATGAGTGGATGGGAAATAGAAAATTCACATCGGGGATAGCCCCAGTGGCTCTACTCGACAGAGGCACCAGGAACTAAGGTCAGGTGGCACAATGCCAAGTTAATCCTATGGACTAGGCTTGTAAAGGCTCCAGGGCCATTAGCCTAGTACATACCTATGAACCTATGACCTCCCCATGCGTGTAGCACCTGGTTAGTACTACAGCAGAGCCTTAACAAAGCTTTCAATGTACAAGAGTTACCACACTGTCACACTGTGCAGGCAGTGCTGCCATGACCTCCCCATGCATGTAGTACCTAGTTAGTACTAAAGCACTACCCTAACAAGGCTTTCAATGTACAGCAGACACCACACTGCCACACTGTGCAGCCAGTGCTGTCATGACCTCTCCATACCTGCCTCCTGATCCTCATGTAACACATACAGCTGCTGTGCTATATGATCAGTGACACAGGAAATTGTACAGATGTCTGATCCATGATGTCACTGCAAATGATTGGTTGTCTATAATAATAGGCAGACATCATCTGTCACACATCCATGCATATCAGCTACATGTCAACATGTAGTCTGATGGGTAGTATATGTCCATTGAGGGGAAAAGTCACCATCATTGCCCGACTCCCTGTGGGACAGTGGGTCATGGTCATCATTGTGTCTGTCATCTGATGTCAACACATCTTCAGAATGGCCAGCCACATTATCCTTCCTTCTGGGCTGAACAATGAGCCCAGTGCAGTGGCCTGTGTGCCACTGGCCATATGATCAGAGTGAGGCACATCACATACCACCTCAGGGTCAGTGGATGAGCTACTGGAGGAGGGAGGTAGTGGATATGCTGCAAAAAGAGACAGATGTCACATGTCATATACATTCACAGAAGTCAAATGATGAACAGAGTATTGACATTTTGGACAGCTATAGGACTGCAATGCTAATGATATGAACTTACTGGGTTGCCATGACTGTTGCTGGTACAGGGACCCTATATAACAGAGATATGCCATATAATTTACATATCAAGCAAATATGACATGTCCTTCTCTGATTCCACTGCTGGTGGTGTGGGTTGAAATGACATTATCATATAAAAAGATAAACATACACAATTCAGTTCTAAGCACATAGAAGGAGGCATCATTTAGCATTCCATGTAATGTATAACGCAGAGCAGATAAGATATACACATATCAGATGGGTGATGATGATATGCAGATTGTTGGTGTCCTGTGCAGCTGAACAAAACCACATTAGTCATGAAAGGCACAAGATGTAATTATTAATAGTGAAATGTAGCAATCATATAGACTGCCTTTACAGGTACATCCTTTCTGGTTAGGGAATGTATCATCTGATGTGAAGCAGAACCTGTATTATAAAACTGCACACAAGCAACATGTGGGTATATTCCACGTTCACAACAGGAGGCAGAGACACACAACTACTATGACTCACACTAATGGAATATGGAGACACTTACATGACAAATGGTGCAGATATTGTGCAGATGTACCTGTGCAGGGAGCAAGCCAACACTCATATCATAGAGCACAGGTGTGCTAAACAGTGCTGTACAATAGCAACAATACGAACAGCCTTATCAGGTGTGCCTCTGCCCAGTGCTTCATGGCCCATGTCTCATGAAGATGCATCTGTCAGCTAAAATGGCACACAAACAACAACAACACATGAGCATACACCACAGTCATAACTGGAGGCAGGGCACACAACAGCTACGGATCATGCAAACAAAATATGAAGACATGTGACATGCATTGCTGCTGTTCAATGTTGATGGAGCTATGCAACTGAACAGCACATCATGCTTGTTGCTGACATTGTTATGTATGTACTGTGTAGATAAGATAATATGCTATAAAACTTAGGTTGTGCACCTGCATCAGGTGTGCTGTCACAGCCACGGAGTAGTTCTACTGCTGTAATACAAATATAACATTATGGTAAGAACTGTATATGCTGCAGTGTTTGTGAATGTTAGAAAAGCCTGTATCCCCTGGAACACCTGCCTCAATACTTCCCCCAGGTCTCCAATGATCCTGGCAGGTGTTATGATGGGAGGCCAGAAACACCATTATCTTGTCTGGGGAGACAATGGTAGCCCATCTCCAGTGGCATTCCTCGCCTTCTCTTATTGGCAGAGTCTTCTGGCTACACGGAAGATTATGTCAGGGCAACATCACCGGCAAACTTCCCAAAATGTATTATATCCACCCACAGATTGATCATGTGTGTAAAATCCATCCACACTTGATTTCTCCTCACAACCTGCCCATCCAAGCAGGTTGCGTCTTTGCTGGAGCAAAGCATCGATTATTATCAGATTTTATCTGTGTGAGAAATTGGCTCTCCTATTGTGTTATGACACCTGGAAGACAGGGTGATATGCGCAGCTTAGGGGTTCACATATTGACATGACAATGTTAAAAGCATTTGTGAAATGAATGCCTTGCCTCTCATTTTCAGTATTTAGCTATGTAAAACAATCTGTATCACATACACCACTGTCATGTAAAGATAAGTAGAATTAACATGTGTGAATGGCCACTCCATATGCCCTAACATGATCAACATACATGTGCACAGCTATCAATCCATTCAACAAGTTTGTACAGGTGATATATGCCTAGGTGGGATTTGAACCCTTGTCAGGTGGGCATTTTGATAAGTAAGGGCCAAACACATAACCAATGTGCCACAACTTCGGTACTCTATAAAATAGTGTTGCTGCAGTTACATGCGCATCCAAATATGCATACCAATTCTACTTCAAGCATGTAGGATGAGTCACAGATGTAATCCCAGTCAGTGACAGGCAGCATCAGAAGTGTGACTGTCATGATATGGTAAACAACACAACTGTTGAAAATTTTACAGAAAGATAGCAGTAAAACAACTTATGAAGTTGGCCAGTTATGCAGTCATGGCTACATATAACAGCAACAAACAAAGTAAATGCTAAGCCATCCTGATGTTGTCAATATCCCACTGAATGTACTCAGAACTACAACTATACGATTAAGCATCAGGGAGTATCTGTAAATCAGTCCCTGAACATACAACTTGCAGATAATCCCATAGGTTGTTTTTCTCCACAATCATATGTCAGATGTTAAAGGTTAATTTACAAAAATTACGGCTATACGTTACTTACATCCACATGTGTAGGCAGGGCTGGTTTGTTTGTAGCCATATAAATGCATCTTGGGAAACTCCCTCGTTAGTGATGGACATGTACACATATGTATGCACATACCTCTCAACCTCTTAGAGCAAGAAATATGGACAAATCTATAAATAAAAGTGGCGCAAAAGCCTAAAGATAGTGACAATTTTTAAATATTGCTCTTACAAACTTAAAATGTTACTGCAGCTCTTAAACGAAAGTCTTTATTTACAGATGAATGGTAAGTGCTTTCACCGGCTACAATATGCCAGCTTCTTCAGACCAAATTCAAACAAGTAAAACACAGTCCCCACTCATTTTATATATTTACAAAAACAGCCAATTAGTAAACTAATTGATTAATGACCATGCAAATTAATGAAACAAGATTTTTCTTAAAAAACCTTTGACACTTAAAAGGGTCATTATTTAAAAAGGCAACCAACTTCCTTAATTTAGTTGTGCATATTAAATAAATAGAATACACAATAAATTCAACATGTACCTTAATAATCATTTTATGAAATGTTGAATATTATTAAAAATATAAATAAATATTACATTTAGTTATTTATATCCCTAAAACATTTTTATATTTTTATATATCTTACTAACCAGGACCTATAAAAAATGAATAGATTAATGAATAAATGAATAATATCCCAATACCATGCATGTAATGTTGAAATTGTCCCTAAAAATAGTTTATTCCTAACTAAAATATATTCTTAAGTATTAAACTATTGAAAAATTAATAAATCTGTTTTACTATAAATTCATCTGGCATATTGTAGCTGGTGAAAGTGCTTACCATTCATCTGTAAATAAAGAGCTTCGTTTAAGAGCTGCAGTGCCTTTTTCGTGGATTTAACAGTTTTTCATCTTTGTCTTTTTGGGCTACTAAACTTAAAAAGTTGATAGAATAATAGGTTTTGCATCTGTATGAATTTTCTGAAAGGTATGAAGCTGAAACCCAAACATCTGTCATTATTTTCTAACTTCAGTCTTTAATGATTTGCCACTAATTTGCCAGAAAGCACAATATTTTGAAAAATTGGACCAAAAATTTGAGGCAAAAATCTGGACATTCTGTGAAAATCTGTACAATTGAAAGGTATGTGTATGCATATTGGGAAAGCCTAACTCCATCATTTATGTAACAAACTGATTGCAATGCAGAGAATTTCACATAACGTGCATGAAAGTATGTTTTAGGTTTACACAGCATATTATGAATATAGGTAAATGGTAATAGAAGTGTATTCTACCATAGCAATACAAACAGGTGACAGCCTACCATTGGAATTTACCTATTTGTCAGCTATATCCCAAGTGTAAGTTTAGCTAAGCATACACAGCTTTTAAGTACCATTTGTGCCATGCATAATTAATAAAGTTCATTAGCATTTAATGTTTTGGAATCCCATTAGTGAATGTCCATGTAAGTTCGCAAATCTTGGTGCATTAACCAATAGCTCAGTATAAGTATACAGTGCTCAATGCAACTGCCCACTGGGTATCAGTAAACAAGAATACTTGTAAAATGTGCTCAGTGCCTTCCAGTAGTCTTCCACCAGCCTATATGCACCAACTTTAAAGTGCAATATTGATACATATTCTTATCATACCATTGTGACCTGTGAACTGAGCAGGACTTTGCTTAGCATCTATGCAAGGCATTTGAAAAAAAGGCTGCTAGAACCATACTGAGGATGTCACCTGAGAGAAGGCTTCAGTTAGTCCAGGCACCAAACTGGACAGAAGAGAAGATGACATAGATGTTCACTGTCTATGTTGGACATAATAAGAGGATGCGAGCAGACCCAGGAGCTTTGCAGTGATCTTCTGGAACCGGATAGTGAGGGAGTAATGTGGACAAACTGGGATCTGCTGGACTGGTGTGCAGATCTGCCCCTGCTATGATGACTTACACTGGGGAGACATGCAGGATCCTTACCAGAGGGTCACGGAGGTCTAATGCCAACCACCTGATGCATACAGTAAATTATATACTCCACACCTTAACAGTGACAGTATCATGCATGTATGTAGTAAGCATATGTGTTCAGGTGAGGGACTGTGTTTCAAGTGTATTCCATGATTGTTTGTAATAATAATAGTAATTTACATGGAACAATAATGTGTTTTAATCATTAAAGTTTACAGTCACATATCTTATTCATAGCTTCATAGGTAAGTACTAGGCTAGCTGTCCTTGTGGGCCAATTTATGCCTAGCCAATTTCCCTTTTTGTGTGTGAATTAACCTGTGGCTCATTTGGTTTGAGATTGACTTTACCAATCCCATGGTCAACAATTATATATTACCCATAATGAAAATAACTGGGATCATATTATAAATAATTTGATAGGACCCAATGCATGGGATAAAGCATTTAGGAGCTGACTCAGTCCATTAGTAGCACAGAGGGCAGTCCTGGGGTAAATTTTCTGTTTCCCATCCATACATTTAAGTTCTGGTTGAATATGGACAGAGATGAACATTGCTTTATGTAGATGGGAGTATGTTTCAGAGTAGCGGTATCCTCTGTGAGATATACCTGTCCCTCCAAACCATTCTATTGATGTTGCAGGAAAGGTTTAGATCCCTAATCCAAATATTTCTGATGCCATTTGACTTGCTGATGTGCAATAAATCCATCAGTAATGGGTCGGAGGATGCCTTGTATGCCAGACACAGGTCACCTCTTTGCAATCTGTAGGATACCAAGTATAGTGGCAGGGCTTTCAGTTGGTGCATGTAGGACATGTTGTTTAGAACTTGTATCATTTTAGTAAGGTACCTCTGTAGGTATTCAGCTGTTGCATGTGTCTGGACAGATACATGTCAAAAGGGGAATTACATTCAATGATTGTCTTAATGAGGGCCAAATAAAGGGGAGCAAAAACATGGCTAGATCTAGACACAGTCGCTTTTTTATAACCTGTGCAATAGAGAAGAACCTTCTTACAACAATGGAGACATGTTGCTCAAATGTTAAGTCACTGTCCACATAAGTTCATAAATCCAGAAGAACTGTGTCAACTCTTAGGGGTGCATTATTAATATGGTAGTTCCCAGGGCTAGATGACTTCTCAAAAGGCACAATAATACATTTTTTGGCATTTAGTTTAAGACCATGATTTTGGCACCAGTTATTTATTTGGGACAAACTTTCTGCAGAATGGCTAAGTCATTTGAGGATTCTGTGACTGCTCCTAGCTTGCTGTCATCTGCAAACTTAGTCAGCCAGAGCCCTTTGGTGTTGGTTTTTACTTCAGAAAAGGAGATGCCAAACAAGAGACATCTCAGCACACAGCCCTGGAAGACTCCACTGGTGACTGGTCTCTTGTGGAGGTAACTTCCTCGGTTTTGATTTCCTGCATCCTGTCTGTGAGCCAACCGACAATCCAGCAGATGACATAGGGGTTTATTCCTGTTTATTAAGCTTTTCTGTTATGCTTGTGTGAAGAATTGCATCAAAAGCTTTGGCCAGGTCAATTTGCCTTCATCCATTGCTTTGGTAACCTTTTCAAAAAGATTGCGTAAGTATGACATCCCCTTGATGAATCCATACCGAGATGGTTCCAGTCTTTGGAGTTTCCCTATGTCCTGATTGATTAGTTCCATGACATTATAGCCCTGCACAGCTGGCTTTGGAAATGAGGCTTGTCAGACTTATAGGTCTGTAATTGTCTGGGTCTGTGGAAGGTCCACCATTATGCAAGGGATTGACTGTTGCTGTTCTCCATTCACTTGGTACAAAACCTGTATAGAGGCTGAAATTCAACAATGCTGTTATAGGCGTGGTTAAATCATGATTCATACTATTTAAGATGCTTCCAGAGATATGGTAAGGACCACCTGATACAGTATATTTAGGTTTTGATAGCATTTTCAGGACTTTGCCTTGTGTGATAGCTGGAGGTGAGCCAGTTTCAGGTATATCTAGACGGGCAGCTGGAGAGATGGGTACGGTTAGAGCTAAACTTATCAGCCAGTAGGGTCACTATATCTTCAGCCTCAGTGTAGGGAGCATCGTTCACAATCAGCTCAGCACATTGCTACATTGTGCTTTTGACATTAGGAACATGGCTAAAGAATGCCTTGTGATTGTCTTGGGTAGCTATTTTAGCCTCAAATTTGGCATTGCTGGATTTTATTAAGCTCCTGCTTGTTCATAGGTTAGTACTAAACTAACTGCCCTTGCGAGCCATTTTAAGCCTAGCCAATTATCCCTTGTGAGACTCAAACCCTGCACCTTGTGTTTGTAAGGCAAACACCTTAACCATTAGGCCACCCTCCCAACCTTTTTTTTGTTTATTTCAGTGACAGGGTTCTATCATTCTGGGAATTCTTCTTCTTACTTTCTGTCAAAATTATTTTCATTTCATTATAAAGCTTGTTGATATTATGGTTCCATCATGTGGCTTTCTTTCTGGGGTTTGCCCTGCACTTCTTCCTACAAGGTACAGTTGCATCTATGCAGCTGTTTACATGCTGGTATAGTGTGGTGTACATTTCCGTGTATTCAGTGGAATTAACTGGATTTTGGTAGGGATTTGAACCTTGCCAATGTATCACTAAGGAATAGGTAGTTTTCCTTAAATAATTTCTAAAGGTACCTTGGGTGGAAGGGATCTCTGGTTTTAGTTTTATTTCAAAGGAGACTGCCTTATGGTCAGACCTAACAAGTGATGAAGATACACAAGGGACAGTGCAAGATGCTCTCATATTAGTAAAGACAAAATCAAAGTTGTTGTTCCGACTAGTGGGTTGACTGACTAATTGTTACAGGGCATTTGTATTGACAAGTGGTGGTGTAGGTTTCCCAGTCTATAGTTGGATAGTTTAGATCACCTAGGAAAATGCTATTGGGTTTAATGCTGAGTGATTTTAGTTCCTGTAGATAGGTTTTGTGGCTTTTTTATAGAAGGAGTTTTATAACTAGCTAATACATGGTGCAGGACCTTTTGTAATGACTATTTGGTCAAGAAGAAGTTGTAGTGCACCATGCTGCTTTACCAGCCTTGATACAAGTCTCTTTTGGATGTAGCTTGAGACACCACCACCTTTTTTCTCCTCCTGTACAGTAGCTGATCTTAATGAGTTGCAAGCATTATACGCCTTCACAGTCAGTGTGCTCTCTGCTATTTTAAACCATGTCCCAGTCACTATACAGACATCAGTGTCCTCCCGGGTGAGAAAGGCTTGTAGGGAGTGACATTTCTTGTTTAGATTGTTAGCAATGATCAGTAAAACCTTCATATTTTCCTTTGTTTGACTCATTAGGTTGGTAGGCTTATCTGGCTGGCATTGCCTAAAAAAGGCACTATGGGAGTGGATGATGTCTTTGCTAATAATCAAAACCCTGGTGGAGACAGATGTAGGCCCTCCCCGTTGACGCAGTGCGGCCTGTCAATCATGTTCTCCTATGCCGACAAATATTGGACTCCCTTTGAATGACACCAAAAACTAAGTCAATTATTGACTTGAATGACTTTTATTTATTTTTTTATTTCACATTTGTTAACCAGGTTGGTCCAGCTGAGCACAGGCCCATTTTCAGTGGACACCCGATGAGAAAAGCTCCAATAGTAATAATTCCAGGTTTACAGTAATAGGTTTCACAAAAAGTAACAAAAACAAAGAACAATTTTGCAGTAGACATATAGAGAGAATGCATAAGAATAATAAATACAGTTTTACAGAAAGTCAAATGAAACAAAACCAAGATATTATCACAGTATGCATATATAAAGCGATTGCACAGTTTTGTTTTTGCTTATATCCCAGCATCATCCTTGGAGAAGGTAGAAGGCTGCTCAGTGCTAGGCTATTACCTGCCTTGGACACTCAGGCTGCTCAGTGCTAGGCTATTACCTGCCTTGGACACTCAGTCTGAGGGGTCCATCATTTCTCTCTTCATATAGTCCAGGGAGGTACATCTCAAGTCACTGATACCGACATGAACTGACAGAATCAGACTAACACTTATTGTTCAAGGACTTGAGTGCATGTGTAATTTGACAGATCCTGGCACCAGACAAGCAACTAACCATCACTCTTTCCTTGCTCAGCCTGGTAAGAGGTACATCTGTATGTCTTACAATGGAGTCACCTACAACAAGAATGTTTGCTTGGGTCGATGCCTGTCTTACGGGCTCAGCATCTGTGACTTTGGGGTTCCTTGTGCTATGTGAGGATGTAGACTTAATATGCTGATTGTGCTTTGTGCCTGTATTGTGTTTTGGAGGTCTTTGATGTTTAGGCAAATTAATCTTTGGAACCTCAGCATATGATGGATTATATGTATTGTTATGGCCTTGTCAAGGTGTGATGTGTGGTGTACTGCAGAAGATATTGGTCCCTGAGTTTACTATGTGTGAGATTTTTGCCTCCAGGGATATTACATATGTACATCTCTCATGCACTGTGTTATGCTGTTTGAGTAATAGATGATTGTCAGATTGCATGAGACAGTTCTTAGACTGTCCCAACATACCCAACTCAGGCTGGGTATAGAAGTTCTGGGGAAGTGCTGGTCCATGATACCAACAGGAATGACTCTGGGATCATGGGTAACTATAACTGCTTGGATTTCAGATTTAGGGTAATGTTTCAGTGGACCTGATATTGAACATTTAAAGTTCAATACAAAACAACTAGCCTGGAAACCTACTGGCATGAACCAGTAAACTAATTGTGGCAAAAACTTGCTAATTTAATATTAAAATATTTGCAAGCAATATAAGCACACTCAGTATTAAGCAATTTTATCAAAGGTCTTTTAGTCTGGCGAGTAGTTTAAGGGGAGAGACTTTGGAAAATGATACTTGCATGCTTATTGTCAACAGGTAATAAATGGGGAGAGGGAGGGACTTATGTTGTTAAATTATTATAAGGGACAAGCTCTGACAACCCTCCACTGGACCAGTAATTAAGGAACCTCAATCCTCACCACTGGCAACAGTGGGGGACGTTCACTGAAAGGATGACAAGTACACACACACACTATTTCCAGATGCAGCTGTCTGCATCAAGTGCAATGTCCATTAAGAGTACACAGAGACCACAGTCAGTCTGGCGCTGGTTCCTCTACCTTTCTCCATATCCCCAATAAGTCTCCCCACTGGTACAGCTATAGAGTTGAGTCCTTAGTCAGGGCTCCAAGCCAAATCCTCCAACACTCTCTCTCTCTCTGTCCCACCAGTGTATCAAGTCTCTGCCCAAGTTGCTGACACACACACACACACACACACACACACACACACACACACACACACACACACACACACACACACACACACACACACACACCTGGGAAAGGCTGGCGCAGGTTTACTAGCTATGCATCCTTTTGCCCACTATAAGGTATAGGTAGTTTTCACCGCCACCAGAACCCTTAAGACCCTTAACAAAGGGTGTCTAATCTTACTGTGTAATATTAATATTAATACAAATGGTAGTTTGTTCAAGAGCAAGGCTTTTAGGATTGGCCCACACAATGTCACCAAATAAATATACAAGCACTCTCAAAACTTAAATATCTCTACACAGATCAGTCACAATAAAAGGTTTAAATATATTTAATAATAAATAATAAAAGAACAAGACAATACTGAATATATATTCACAGTGACGTTAGAGTACAGAACCACAGCTAATATTTAAAATAACATTGCAGTACAAGCTCATACAAAGAAAAATATCTAAACTAAGCTTCACTATATTCCTGAGTGTATCTAAGATAATTACTATTCCCTAGTAACTTACTATTAGAGCAAGGCAGATGTGGTGAATGTTTTTTCTTGTTGTTGTCAGGTCCAAGACAGAATGCAGAATGCTCTGTCTCACTAAGAGACTTCTCAAAATAATATCTCAAATATTATTGCTGGGATAGCTTGCTGGATGATATCACTTCTTGTCATCTGACTTCTAGTTCCAAGGCCAAAACCCGCATTGCTAGAAGCTGGCAGCATTTAGCAACTACCTGTAAAAATATACAGACAAGGGCTTTTCCTCAGATCTTTGGCAGATGCTGAAAGTGATAAAACAATTGCATTCCTTCTTGCTTCAAATGTAGCAATTAGTTCACTCCAAGGACAATACAGAAAGCTTCCTAGCACAGACTCTGTGTCTTTAGTTGCATTGAAAACTTTATGGTGTAGCCTATAAAGTAATTTAATTTCAGACATTTTTCTAAAGTTTGCTAGACTGAGGTTAGCCTCCTGTATTCTAGTTTCCACTGTTAAAATATATACCTTTAAACTGTTACAATAGTGCACGTACATTTTTGTTCTCTTCCAGTAGAGCGCACTGTGGTTACATTTCAAACAGCATTTTGCAAGTACCTTTTCAGCACACATGTCTGTACAAGCAGTTTGATATACACATGACATACAGTTCTAATACATTTGTAACACAAGCATCTTGTATAAATCATTTCAATATTCACCAATGGCATATAATTATCTACAAAATTCCAGCTAGCTGTGCTGGCAGTATCTCATTTTGTCCCACAGGCAACAACTGTTTCACTGGGTTTAAAATACAACTATAACAGGATGGGTGGGAGGGAAAAACAACTAGACCTTAGCTCTGAGCTGACTGGCCTGGAATTGTCTTAATGCAAAGATTAGTCCTGAATTAGCCTGACATACACTCAGTACATAAGAATATGCTTTATCCATATTAATCCATAATATATGCTTTTCAAACATGTAAAGAAATGTGATAGCCATTAGCTCAAGTGGTTGGCAATGTGGCAAAATGAATGTCATTTACCTATGTATGGGTACCCTATTTTGGAGAAATTATTGGCAGTAATGCATTTAAGATTGCACATTACACATGGAATATCTATATTTGTTTGGTAACGTATACAGTACAGATGTTTACACATCTAGCATGGCTGCGGTGCATTAACACTTATAGGGTTTAGGCTGCGGATGGCTACCCATTCTCCATTATCCACAAAGCTTCTCAAAACATAACACAGTATATTTCAACTAATAATGATGTCTGTGTGAATGCTGAGTAATGCATACATTATTTAATTCTAACATTTAAAATTCACAACAACCTTTCCTAATCATAAGATCATAAGAGGTTATTAGGTGTATGGCCCTAGGGCCCTTACAAGCCTAGCCAAGTTCTGCCTTTGTTACCATGATCACCACCTATTGCCCCTGTCCAAGAGAGACACAGGTGGAACCTCGGGGTGAATTTACAGTTACCCATCCAATTGTCTAGACTGTGCATGAAGAGGGCCAAAGAGGTGCTCTGCTAGACATGACTTGGGAGTCTGTTCCAAAAGTGTGGTAACCTCTGGGAGACAAATCTTTCCCTCCAGAAGGTTCTATTAATGTATCATACCAGGTTAAGGTCTTTAGAGCAAGTAACATGTGAGCCATTGGACTTACAGATATGCAGCATTTCCAGTAAAGCAGAGTCAGAGATTGCCTTATACACAAGGCAGAGATTGCCTCTGACTAGACTGTATGAAACTGAGTAAAGTGACAGTGATTCCAGACGATCCACATAGGACAGGTGCTGAAGATATTGAATTATCCTTGTGAAGAACTCTTGTGGTCTCTCCAGTTGCTGCAGGTGCCTGGAAAGGTGTATACCAAAAGAGGCATTGT
Organism: Protopterus annectens; assembly: GCF_019279795.1. Taxonomy (NCBI): domain Eukaryota; kingdom Metazoa; phylum Chordata; order Ceratodontiformes; family Protopteridae; genus Protopterus; species Protopterus annectens. The sequence continues at coordinate 1,851,538,577 of NC_056729.1, read as the reverse complement.
CCTTCATTTTTCATTTCTTCTTTCATCAATTTAATGAATGTAAGAACAATTCAGGTTAGCATAGCTGAAATTTATGTGAGTCTTGTAAACTCAATGCAAGTACAACAGCTGTGGATCTGTTATACTGTCTTATGGCTGTAGGGAGTCACTAACTGTTCTTTACATGTGTAGGTTTGAGTCCCAGTGTTGTACACTAACTCCTTTAATGGTTATTTGTGTGTTTCACGTATAGACAAATATTTCCATGCAAACTATGAAAGATTAAGTCAGTGTGCTGACATGTTAGTTTTATACCATGGATAAATGCGCATTTCATCATTATCTGCAGATTTTCCAGAATATTCCATATTACAGTATATGTGTACAGTGATTTACTTATGTTTCCTTTGCACATGGACATGACTTATGCATATGTGTACTTGTAATTAAATGTTAACTTTTAGTCATGTGATTAGCGCACTGTAAGAACTAGTTAGGTAGAAATGACAGCATTGCATGTCAACATGCCTCGCAATTGTGAGAATGATGACATTACAAATGACTGCCTTAAGTGATATATGTTGGCTATGTGGCCTGTTGAAGATGAGTGGTGTTGTATGCGATGACATGCACTCACAGGTGCATGGCTTTAGTCTTTGAATCCCATCACAGACATTATGTGTGCCATATGCCACCTTGAATATTCTTACACTGGCATGCCGGACTTGCAGAAAATGTGTTATGAGAGGTAATGTTTTTGTTCCACTCTGCTATTCAGTTATGTTATGGATGTCAACAATTCCTGCTACGTAACACAAGTTGGATATATTATGTATGATCTGATGTTGAATGTGCGTAGCAGTTATGTACTATGTATGATCTGATGTTGAATGTGCGTAGCAGTTATGTACTGCACATGACCGCACTTGTCATTTTCTTTTACTTCTCATGTCATATATGTACACAGTTTCATGTTTGACTAACATACGTCCTTACATGTCCATGACAAACCCATGTACGGCTACACATATAGGTATGTCTATCAGCCTATATATATATATATATATATATATATATATATATATATATATATATATATATATATATATATATATATTATATGTTTATGTTCTCACACATATTTATTTGCATTCATGCATACTGGAACATTGAAGTATCAGTCATCATATACATGTTTACCCATTTTATTTATTATTACTACATAAAACCACAGCACTACAGTAAGTTTACCTTACAATAACTGAATACATTTGTAGGTCTTTGTCCACATGGATAGGTATATATATATATATATATATATATATATATATATATATATATATATATATATATATATATATACTTACACAATGTCATTTTGATTGATGCACGTGTTAGTGTGTGTAATGCTTAAACTGTGTATTTACCAATGTAAGGTGTTTGACTTCTATCACTTCTTGCAATCACAGCAAAGATCGATTAACTAGGCAGGTAGGGTTTTGGTTTGTAGTGTCAACAGAAGTGAGAGTTGTAGGTTTAAATATAGCTTTCTGCACTTTGTCAGCAGTTATTCTCATGTTTGTACAGTATTGAGACTGAAACATCAGTGAGTGAACATGCAAAATGTGATTTTAGACTGCACAGCACTGCTTGTGGATCTCATTGTCCTTTTGTTGTACATAGAAGTCATTATGTACTAGACTAAGGCAATCCTTCTATTGCTGTAATACTTCATATCTCTTAATGTTTGCAGCTGATAAGGATTGTGCCAGAAACAGAGCGTTCTGCATGGAACGCATGTACAGGCCTGAGGAGCAGTGGAGGGAGCATACCTCTCAACTGGCCACATTTTTACAGAATATTCAGATTTTTACCTCATATTTTTTTATTTGTTCCTCATAAAATTTGTGGTTTTCTAGATTGTTGTGGAAAATCGGTGAGGACTGAGGTCACTACCTAATGACAAGGATTTGAGTTTTAGACTTCATATCCTTCAGAAAATGTATGGTAATGGGGGGCGTGGCCAAGGATGAACACAGGATAGCAGCAGATTTCTTCAGCTCCACCAATTCCACTACACTGACAGGAAATAATTACTTAAAAAATTATTTTATGAAGTAATTTTCTTTCTAACTATGTTTGTTTTATATATTTCTTGAACTATATCTAAAAAAGAAAGGAAATTTTAATAATATTCTTGTCAGAAATCACCTTGGAAATTTTCCTGTCAGTTTCTCTGTGTGAAATGAGTTCCAGTAAGACAAATTCTCAAGACTCCAGCATCAAGAAAGAACTTCAGTCTCTGATATCTATGATCCAGCAACTAACTGCTAAGATGGATAAACTGGATACTAAAACTGATACCTTCATAGAAAAAACTACAAAACAAATAGACTTGTTACATATAGACTTGCAACAACAGAAGATCCAGATTACAGGCATATAAGAGACTGTAAATGACATGGAAAATAGAATCCAAGAAGAGGAAATCAACATTGAGTTTTTGCTGAAACAAAATACACATCTACAAACAAAGCTTGATGACCTGGAAAATAGATCTAGGCGCAATAACATTAGGATTTTTGGACTGCCAGAAAATATTGAAGGTAACAATATTACTTCTTTTTTAACAACATGGCTCTCTAAAACTTTAGACTTACCAGCAGCACTCTCTTTTGGTATCGAAAGAGCCCATAGATCTATAGCTAATACTAACTCTAACAAAAAGTATCCTAGATCAGTTATAGTTAGATTTCTATCATCTTTTGATAAAGAAATGGTTCTTAAATCTGCTTGGGCTAAAGCTCCTGTTAAAATCAATGAGACAACTGTGCGTTTTGATAATGACTATTCCTCTTTAGTTATAACTAAAAGAAAAGTTTTTCTGCCATTAATAAGGGAGCTAAAAAAAGCACAGTTTAAAACCTACCTTATGTTTCCTGCCAAGCTAAAATCTTCCTTCCTGATGGTCCAAAGATTTTGATGACTTAGATTCTGCTGCTGTTTATCAAAAAAAATAAGATTTTGGATAAAATAGAGGAAATGGAATGGGCTAGTCCTTCATTAAAGAGGTTGGCAACTGAAACTTCGTGGAAGACTTCAGAGAAGAAGAAGAGACTAAAAACAAATGACTTGTTCTATGTTTTTTCTTTTTCTCTCTTTATTTTTCACTATTAATCTTTTTAAATATAGTTACTGCATTTTCAGAAAGCCACAAATATTCTGAAAAAGATTTAATCAAAGTTATTTTCTGTGTGCAAAGAACAGTTTTGTTTCATAACCAGTCAAAATATCTGAGGAACTAATAACAAACTATCATTCAATATGTTTCTCTTTCTGAAAAAGAGAATTAAGGTTAGTAACTTGACACATTTTTTTTCTCTTCTTTTTTTTTTTTCCCTTTCTTTATTTTAAACAATGACATTCTATTTAGATTATGCACTGGGTAAGGGGTGGGGGAGGGCAGGGACAGAAGTGTAATGAAAATATGATAAATGGAATAATAACTTACTTATTCCTTGTAAAAAAGTTTATATGTTGTTTAAATGCTATTGCTAATTATACTTCCTTGATTATATTGTATATGCTTGTTTACATATAATCTATAAGGTACGTTTTAATTAGAATTAAGTAATAGTAAATAGTATGTTTCATTTTCATCTTTATTAATATAAGCAGCAAGTAATATTCCATTGTAAATACTTTTTATAGCTTCCCTTTACATTTTTTTATCTCTGCTTTTGCTCTCTTTTATTTTCTACTCTTTTTTTTTCTTTTCTCTGTTCTTTCTCTTTATTCTCTTTCATATTAATATATAGACATGCTTTTGATAATACTGGTATAGTAAATAATAAGATTTGTATAAAAATTGAATTAGGGTAAAAATATTAAGTTCTATTACATATTAATAACTTTGGGCTTAGTTTCACTTTCATAGAGGCTGTAATAACTTGTAAAATACTTCGCGAAGGTTTTGTTATGTTTAACTTCATTTTACTGCTAAATGAATGTCAGTCACTTGTTTTTAACAAAATTCCCGCCAAAATGTTAAGGGAGACAATCTGGGATGTGGGATACCTTGAGAACAGTGTCCTCGAGTTGTTTTAAAAGCTTCAGCTCCCAGAATTCATGCAGAGAAGCTGAAAGCAGTCAATTTGAACTTTGACCCCAGAATTCACACTGACACATCGCAGATTCATGAAGAACACTCTACCAGGAAGTAGAACTGCTGCAAATGTGACTCTGCGATGGAAAATGAACTCTTTAACATTTAAATGTGAGTTATTTTATATAATTACTTAATTATTTATGTTATAATTTATAAAATAAGTAAGTAATAATGATTTTAAATGATGCAGTTTCTCATAGTAAGCAAATGTGATATTTTAGAAGGCATAGAAGGTGAAACATTTATACAAGTGTTCTTGAAAGTTTACTTGACTGCAGCATATTAAAGTGTGTTAAAAACTTATGATTTAAGCACATACATTGCTATAATTCATTTGATTTATCTGATTGACAAGCATAAATAACTTTATGACCCTATTCTGGAAGAAGTTGTCATGTGATATATTTTAAAGCAGCAGTTTAGATATACAAATTACAGATGGCTTTTTTCACAATAATGTGTTTCTGAGAATTTACATAACTATGCAGTATGATTTATAACAATTTCTATAAATTTAATATTTTATTTTACTGACAATAATTCTTCTTCTTCTTCTTCTTTCGGCTTTTTCCCGGTTAGGGGTCGCCACAGCGGATCACTTTGTCCGCACATTGAATGGCAGTGGAGTTTTACGGTGTCGAGTTGCCAGCCCGGCGCCCAACCTTCCACAGAAGGCACACTCACATGCACACCTACGGCCAATTTAGAGTGTCCAATCCACCTGCAGCATGTCTTTGGGATGTGGGAGGAAACCGGAGCACCCGGAGGAAACCCCCGCGACCACAGGGAGGACATGCAGACTCCGCACAGAAAGCACCCCAGCCGAGGATCGAACCGGAGAACCTCTTGCTGTGAGGCGGCAATGCTAACCACTGCACCACCGTGGCCGCCCATTTTACTGACAATAATAAGTATGAGAAAAAGCTCTGATACAAGTAATTTAAAGTCTTTTGGAAGCTGTTAACTGCATTTACATGACAGAAAATAGATACATCTTAATATATGTAATGTTTGAACCATATTAGCCAAAGATATTGATTTAAATGAACATTAGAACTTGTTTTTACAAACTTTGAATAAATTAATATATAAATATGCCCTTCCTTTTTTTTTTTCTCTCTCTCTCTCTCTCTCTCTCTCTCCCTCTTTCACGTCTTTTATTTCTCTCTCTCTTCTTGGTTCCTAATATCAAGTTTATTTGAATGTTATTTGAATATAAATGTATTATATTAAATAGATGTATATAGTAGTATGAATAGTTTTTAAAAAAGTTTCTTTTAGTTTATATGATGCTGTTTTATCAAATGTGTAGTTTTGTCTTACCCGATAATCTAATTGAAAGTTGCTAATTTAAGTTAAATATAACTAGTATTAAATTGATAAGGTGGTAGCTGAGGTACTGCTGCTTAGGGTAGGGGGTTAACTTGAGTAGTATGTACTACTCTAAGTTGGAGATTTTAACTCCAGGCTGGGTGCAAGGTTTAATCCTTACATCATTTTCTCTTGTTCACTGTTGTATGTATATAGTTCTGACATCCACAATCCATTTTGTAAGTTCATTGTCACTACAAACAAAATTGAATCTTATACAAAATCCCATAAGAGATTCAATAAACACAGCTATATTTAAAGACACACCTAAAGGAGGATGTATAACATTACTTATTTTGTTAATTGTTATTTTGATCATAAGATTTTTATGTTTTAAAAATGCCAAATGACTTCTATAAAAGGAATTTCTTTAAACATTAATGGACTGAATAATCCGTGTAAAAGGGCAAGCCTAATAAGATACATTAATTTACATAAGGCCAACTTAGTTTTCTTTCAAGAAACACATCTCTTGAAAAAAGATATTGATAAACTAGCCACAAACAAATATACAGTATTGGTTAGTTCAGAGCACACTCAGAAAAAGAGGAGTGGCTATTTTATGGAATAAAAGTATGCCCATTCCTAAAACTATTAAGACTTATCAAGATGATAAAGGAATGTTTTGTATGGTTACTATACAAATTAATGGGAAGACTTATACATTAATTAATGTATATTGGATACCTGGAATTGGTATCAATACAGTGAAATACCATCTTGATAAGATCATATCATTCTCTATAGGAGATATTATTTTAGCTGGTGATTTTAATTGTATACTACATGAAAGTGACACTACCACTATAGGAAAAAGGAAAATTACATCTAATGCAAAACATTTAAAGGATTTTGCTAATTCTTATCATTTAAATGATATTAATAATCAGATAGACTCAAAATCATTACCATACACCTTTTTTCTAACAGATACAAAACTTATTCAAAAATAGATAGAGTCTTTATTTCTAACCAGATGGTAACAGAATTAATTAACTCTAAAATCATTTCTTGTCCTATATCTGATCATAATTCAATTGTTTTTGAGTTTATGATAAAAAATACTCACAATGTTCAGATCAAAAGGATACCAGCATACTTAACTCAGCTAAAAGACTATAAAGAATATATACTTTCAGAAGTGCAACATTTCCTAGATATAAATAATACTCCTGAAGTCTCCATTGTTTATGTTTGGGATGCTTTAAAATCATATCTATATGGACAAAGTATCAGATGGTACAATAATAAAAGGAAATCTTGGGATAAGGAATTGTTAGATATTCAAAGTAAACTAGATTCTTATAAACATAATAATAAAGAAAATATTATGGATAAGAAAGTCATTGAAGAAATAAACAAACTAAATGAGAAATACAAAGAATTTTTAACTCATAAAGTTAAAATAACATTAGAGAAATACAAGTTTTTGTCTTACTCAATAAGCCCCAAATACTTACATAGACTTAAAAATAAAACAAAAAGGTTGAATAAACAAAATCATATCAAAGAAATCTTTTCTCTAAGGAAAAAGAAGAATGTTTCTAGTTTACCAGAAATACTAGATGAATTTAGAAATCACTTTCACAAAATTAATCATAATAACAATAGCATGGAACCTAAAGATAAAATAAAGGAATTTATAACCACAAACATAAATAAAAAGCTTAATAAACAACAGACTAAACTATTGGATAAAAGTATTTCATATACAGAGGTTGGTACACAAATAAACAAGCTTAAATCAAACAAAGCACCAGGTAATGATGGTATTATACCAGAGATATATAAAATACTTTCTAAAAGTACATACTCATTAATTCATAAGGTTTTTATTTTGGCCCAAAATGAGCTAATAACACCCCCATCTTGGCAATATACATTTATTTCGCCAATTTTAAAACCTAATAAAGATCCAACTAAATGTACTTCATATCGACCTATCTCATTACTTAATGTTGATTATAAAATGTTTATGAGTATTTTTGCTGATAGATTGAAGACAATCATCCCTGGCATTATAGATATAGATCAGACAGGCTTCATTGTAAATAGAAATACCTTTGATAATATAAGGAGAACTCTAACATTAATTGATTTTGCAAATAGGAAAAAGAAAGATTTAACACTTATTAGTCTTGATATAAGTTCAGCATTTGATTCAGTAAGTTGGGACTACCTGTTTACCTTACTGAAGTGCACAAACTTCTCAGATGCATTTGTAAATCTAATTGAACATCTATACAAAGGAACATTGGCTTATATTAAGGTAGGAACATATGTCTCACAAAAAATACCCATTTTTAAAGGTACAAAACAAGGGTGCCCACTCTCTCCATTATTGTTCACTTTAATAATGGAGCCTTGGGCTAATTTGATCAGAAACAGTACTGACATAGAGGGATTTGAAATAGATGAAAATACAACATCTAAAATTCAACTTTTTGCAGATGATGTTCTAATTACATCAGCAGGATCTAATTCTTCTATGCAGTCTCTATTTGATAAAATGATGAATTTTAAAAGTATTTCTGGTTTAATATTCAATGAAGAAAAAACTAAAATACTACCTATATATACACGAAAAAATGTTCTCATTAGTGATTTTACTAAATATGTACCCAATTCAGGTCAGATAACTTATCTAGGTATAATATTATCTAAAGATATTAAATCTATTATACATAATAATTATAATACCTGTCTTCTTAATGTACAAAATCTTTTCAACACCTGGAATAATATGTTTTTTACTATGGAAGAGAGACTTACAATTATTAAAATGATAATATTCCCCAAGATATTATACTTAATACAATCAATAATACTCCCACCTACAAAAATAATTATTAAGAAATTGAATACACTAATGTTAAATTTCCTATGGGCACCTAATAGACCTAGGATTGCATTAAAGAAATATATTAATAGCTGGTCTCAAGGGGGTATTTCTTTTCCAGATGTTAATTTATATACTATCTCTTCTATTGTAAAAGTTATTACTTTATTAATAGATCAGTCATATATTGCAAAATGGAAAGATTACTGGGAGCTAATTAGTATTCACTTCATGAAATTCTCCTTAACACATAAAAATATGATTGTAAATAACTCCATGTTATGGTTACTAAAGGAATTTTGTACTTCACCTATTACACCTAAACATACAGTTAGTTACTCATTAAACATTATTGTTAGCTATCGTAACTTTATATTCATGCATCCTAAATATAGGGAATGGAATTTTATTATATTCCCTATAATGTATACTCGGGGTATGCTTTTGTCATCCACTTCTGAAGGAACTCATTTAGCTATAGATAATTATCTAAAGTACTGGTATCAGTTGATATCTGATAATAAAGTTAAAAATATAGATTTCTTAAAACAAGAATTTGATCTAAGAGAAACTTGCTAGTTAGAGGTTCAGACCTTTAGACAACATCTCATTGATAAAATAGATCTAATGTCTATAAAAGTTAAAGAATCTATTCCAACATTGATTGATTACTTGATATTAAATTTACAACATAAATTTTCTGATAAAGGTAAGCTTTCATACATACATAAAATTATCAGACAAGAAACTTTTTACAGTGTAGATACATACTGGAATTATTTCACTTCCATTAATGGTGACCCACCAAATCTACAAGATAAACAATACATATTGGAATCTGCCTATAAAACTACGTCTTCCATTGTCTGGAGACTTTTTACATGGAAATTTTTACATAGATCCTTTTATACACCTTTGATGATGAATAAAATAAACAATAAAGATAATCTATGTAAAAGATGTAATGTAGAAATTAATGCTGATTGGGCTCATATGTTTTATGACTGTATAAAATTGAAAGAATATTGGAAGTCAATTAATGAATTTTTGCAGGCTCTTTTTACAGATAATTTCATTATTTCTAAATCTCTTATATTATTTAACACACCTGTACCTCAAATTGTTAAAAAGGTTAAGCTTCCCTTGTTATGGTCTATTCTAGCAGTGGCTAGGAAAATAATAACCAGAAATTGGGTTTCAGATACACCTCCTTCATTCAATGAATTTTAAAATGTCATGAATATAGTGTGCCATATGGAATTAAATACAGTGAAGTCAAGAACTGCTAGAAAAACATCTTATTATATTGTATGGGATAATTTACAAAACTTGTTAAAAAAATCTTAATTTCAATAGTATGGTATTTTAGTTTAATTAATTGATCTGATTGTAGTGGATGTCTTTCTAAATATTTTGGTTGTTTTGTTGAAGGTTATAATCATATCTATTTTAATTACTTGTATAAAATTGTTCATAGGTTCATAGGTTCATAGGTTCATACTAGGCTATCTGCCCAAGGGCATTTATAAGCCTAGCCCATAGTTATGTGGCTTTCGCCACCCCTTTAGTTTGAATAAAAACTATGCCTATCATTTTTCTGTGCCTCTGTCAAGCAGTGACACTGAAGTAATCTCTGGGGTATATCTGCGATCTCCCATCCATTGGTCAAGATTCCTCTTGAACAAGGCCAGCGAGGTGCTCTGCCTCACATGTACCGGGATTTTGTTCCACAGCATAGGGAGTCTCTGGGTGATGAATCTGTCCCTCCAGCACGTTCTATTTATAACCGTGTCAAGGTTTAAGTCTCCCGCCCTTGTGGTTCTGAGGGATCTAGATTTTTTGAGGTGAAGCATATTCATCAAATCTGGGTTTGACATGGCCTTATATGTCAGGCACAGGTCACCTCTGAGCAAGCGGTATGAGACTGAATAGAGGTGGAGTTCTTTCAGTCGGGCAGCATAAGACATATTTTTGAGACCCTTTATCCTTTTGGTGAGGAACTTTCGGGCCTCTCAAGCTGCATCAGGTGTCTGGTCAGATACATTCGAACGGGCATTGTACTCAATCATAGGTCTAATGAGTGATGAGTACAGGGGACGATGACCTCCTTGATCTAGATGTGAATCCCTTCATGATCAGGTGGGCGATATAGAAGGTATTCCTAACTACATTAGCAACACGAGTGTGAAACGAACGGCTACTGTCAACTTGGGTCCCCAGATCCCTGATGACTTTTTCTGTGCTCAGTGGATTGCCATCTATATGGTAGCTAGGGGTAACCTTGTTTTTCCAAGGGTATGACTATGCATTTTTGGCGTTTAACTTCAGGCCATGGCTCTGGCACCAGTTATCCATTTCTGTGAGGACCTTCTGGAGGATATCTGTGTCAGATGTGTTTTCGACTATGGCGCCCAGTTTGCAGTCATCTGCAAACTTTGTCAGCCATAACCCTCCTGTGTTTGCTTGTACTTCAGAAAAGTAGATGCCGAACAAGAGTGGACCCAGGACTGAGCCCTGTGGGACACCACTTGTGACAGGCTTTGAGTCTGACATGGCTCCAGCAACTCTGACCCTGTGGGTTCTGTCGCTTAGCCAGTTTGCAACCCATCTTGTGATGTATGGGTTTACATTCAAGCTGATGAGTTTTTCAATGATACCTGAGTGGGGTATTGTGTCGAAGGCCTTTGCCAGGTCGAGGTAGGCTGTATGGACTGCCTTTCAATCATCAATGGCCTTGGTGACTGTCTCAAAAGTCAACCAAGTTTAAGAGGCAGGATCTGCCTTTGACAAAGCCAAACTGGGTTGGATCCAAAGTCTGCAAGTTCCCTATGTCTTTATTTATGAGTTCCATTATGATCCTCTCCATGGCTTTGCAGATAAGGCTTGTCAAGCTAATGGGGCTGTAATTTCAGGGTCTGTGGAGGCACCGCCTTATGAAGTGGGACCACAGTCGCTGCGCCACTCCTTGGGCAATATCCTGAGGTGAGGCTAAGATTAAACAGCTGTCCTAACTGTGGGTTTAATTCCTCGTTGAGTTCATGAAGCACACAGCCGGGGACACCATCCGGTCCCATGGATGCTGTGTTTTTGCCTTAGTGAGGGCAGTTCTCACCTGAGCGCTGGAGATGTTTGGGTGGTATAATCCTGTGGAATAGATATCTCCTTTGGGGAGAAGTTTGCACTGAACCTGTCAGCCAGTATGTTAGCAATGTGTGTAGGTTCAGTAATTTTCACATCATTTTGAACTAATTCTGAGCATATCTGGGAGTTTCCTCCTAGGTTTCTAACATAGCTAAAGAAGGCCTTATGATTGTCTTTAGAGTCCTTGGCGATTTTTCTCTCAAAATTTGCCTTGGATGATTTTATGAGAGCTCTTAGTTTTTACTTATAATGATCAAAGGTGTCTTACCTTTCAAGGATTTTGCTCTATCTTGTAGTAGCTTCCTCCTTTGTTGTAGAGCTTGTTTATGGCTGGGGTCCACCAGACTGGACGCTTGCCTTTGGTACAGAGAGTCTTAATTTTGTTTGGGATTGCCTGATCCATGCAGTCCTGTAGGTGCTGGTAGAAGGCATTTGTAAGTGATTCAGCGGTTTGAGTAATGTTTACCACTGGCTCAGGGGCCTTAAAGGAGACCACACTAGTTTTAGAAGTGTGAAATCGGCTTTTGAGAAGTTTTTCACTGTGGTCTTTTTGTTTCAGGTGGGGCGGGATGAGGACCTCCAGCGAGATTAGTTTATGATCTGATCTCACCAGTGAGGGGTATACTTCTGGTGTTGAACATTTTGATCCCATGTTCGTGATGATGAGATCAAGTATGTTTTCACCTCTTGTGGGGATGGTGACTAGTTGTTCCATGGCATTTGAGTTTATGAACTCCAGGAATCTTCGGGTTAGAGTGTTCAGGCTTGAGTAGTGTTCCCAGTCTATATTAGGGTAGTTGAAGTCACCTAGTATGATGGTGTTTGGAGATACATTTATCCCCTCCAATGTTTTCAGGAAGGCCATGAGGTTCCTGAGTTTGAGAGGGTGGCCTGTAACATGCTACAAATTGCAGAGCAGTCTTGCCTATGGTTAATTGCACCTGGATGGTCTCCGATGCATCGTCGTTGCCACCAACCTTGAGGTGTGGGTGTCCTTTATGAATATGGACACCCCTCCTTTCTTGGTGTTGTCCGGATTTTGGGGCGGAACATGATATGAGGTGAAACCTGTTAGTGCTGGGGTGCTCTCAGGAGCCTTGAACCAGGTTTCTGTCACAGCACAGACATCGATGTTCTCCATATTGAGAAGGGCCTCGAAAAGTGCATCTTGAGATTGAGACTTCTGGCATTGAGCAGCATTACCCTTAGTTTTTTCCTTTTGGTGTTCTAGGGTGGTAGGTTTAGAATTTGAGCCTTGCCTAAAAAGGCACTATGGGGGTGGCAAGAGCCTTTGCCAATATCCGGAAGCCCAGGGTGACAGGTGCAAGCCGCCTTGCGAAGCAGCGTGGCTTGTCCAGCATGTCATCCCAGGCAGACAGACATTGGATCCCCTTTGAATGACACCAAAATTTAAGCCAATTATTAAAGCTGATCATCTTATCACTGTATTGTGGCATCATTCTAGGTGAAGGTAGGATACTGCTCAAGGTCAGGGTCATACCTGCCTGGGCTACATAATCAGAGAGCTCCTCGATGTCCCTTTTCATGTAGTCCAAGGAGGTACGTCTCAGGTCGTTGACACCAGCGTGGACAATGATTGAGTCGTACTTGCACCTGCTGTTGAGAGACCTGAGTGCATGCATTGTGGCGGATTCTAGCACCCGACAGGCAGCTTACTGTGACCTTCTCCTTACTCAGTCTGGTGAGCGGGACGTCAGTGTGTCTGACTATGGAATCACCAATGACTAGTGTGTCTGGCATTTTGTTTGGCCTTAAGGGCTGTGACTGTTTGACACTCTGACTGTGTGGTCTATGTGTTGCATGTGTTGGGTCGTGAGGTGGTAGTTGTTTGGGTGTCTGCTTTGGTGGCCTCTGCTGTTTTGATATGATTTTGTATGTTAAAAACAATAAACTTGTTTTAAAAAAAAAGAAAATGTATGGTAACACAAGACCTTTTATTCTAGCAACTTTTTAAGTTTGTAAGATCAATATTTAAAATGTGTCCCTATTTTTGGGGCTTTGTCCCGATCTTTTTGTGTTAAATGGTTGTGAGCTATGAGAGGGAGAGAGGTATGTGTTATTGCTTTAAACCTTTATATCTCAAGAAATGGTATTAGCATATTTCATTCTGCAGATTTGTAGTCCTAGGCATTTAGGTAATGTTAATTTGGTGTCAGCCTTCCCATGATGGATCTGCAAGTTAGGTAGAATACTGAGTGAATATGTGCTACAATTTTATTAAATTGAGGTTATGTGATCTTTGTTGATACACCCTAAATGATATGTATCTGTTTAAAACATGTATATTGACTTCAACTTGATTATGATACCTGCAAGTTTAGTAAGTAGGTTGTGTTATGACTTTAAAGCACTACATTTGTTGTTTAAACAGTATCCTGTTGCCAGTTTGTATATATTTGATACATGTTGCTTGAATTACACTGCTCACAATATTCAGCAACTGTACTTTGTTGCATTGTTTAACATTATCTTATGTGCATTTTTCTTTCATTGTTGTACCATAAGTTCTTCTTGGTTTTATTGTTTTTGAGGTCTTGCATAGTATGTCTGTGATCATCAATACAGTTTTTATATATACATCTGGAAACATATAACAAATGTAGACAGTGAAAGTGATGTATTTGCTAAAGGAACTTTCTGTGAGTATGTCGTATGCATACTTTCTAGCTATTGCATGCTGCTATGCTTTTCACTGTGTATAGTTATTTGGAAACATATGAAATCCCATTCTGCTTATATCAGATTGTGATGTTAACCATTAACCATACTGCATTGCTCATGTTTTTTGCATATCGATTTGAACTGTAAGGGACTTACTGGTACATGATACTTTTAAGAGACCTTTGAATACAGATTTAAGAACTTTATCAGAGAAGGGCACGTTCCCTTGTGGGAACTGTGCAATCTGTCAGTTTATTGTGAGAACCTTTCCAGAAATTAATGGTAAAAAGTATCAGGAATATGGATACTTTACCTGTAACGGTGTAGGTATAGTATATGGGTGTAGATGCCCATGTAATAAATACTATATAGGTGAAAGTAAGAGAAATTTCTTGGTCAGAGTCAAAGAACATATTAGAGATATAAGAAAAGGCAGACTGGTTAACCCAGTAGCAGAACATTTTTGTAATTTTCATGAAGGGGATCCTGAAGGGTTGCACGCAACAATATTAGAACAGTGTAAGGAAGGTTTTTTTAGCACCGGATGGGTTAAAATATAAATTAAGACAGAAAGAATCTACTTTTATTTTAAAGTACAATACCTTGTGTCGAAAGGCTTAAACAAGGAATGCAATTGGAAAAGCTTTTTATAATGTTTTTTAAAAAGCACTTAAGTTTAATTGAAAGATTGGGGGGTGTTCTTTCTTTTTATATAAAAGAAGTATGTGTTTTATGGTGAAAATATACTCTGAAAAGGCTGTGGAAGCTGAGGCACTAGAGGATTTGGTCTGTTTTATGGTATTTAAGAGAAGCTTTTTACTTGCTGCTAATATTGTTAAAGAAGAAAAGAAAGAGCCTGTTGTGGTTTGTGTTATTTCCTGACGATTCCTGTGGATGTACTGGTCTACTGGTGTGTGGTAAAAAGACTGCTTCCTTTTCGAGTGTGGTCTATATATAATGTTCATTTCCTTGTTTAAGCCTTTCGACACAAGGTATTGCACATAATACTGATTTTTAATGTTATATTGGCACCTCAACATAAATGTGTGAGACACACTTTGAGTAATGAATGAGGGCCATATTGTGAAATAATTGCTGTTAATCTATTATCAGTGCTTACTTATGTTGGAACAAGTTATTGTTGCATGTTATGATTGTGTCATAGTCTGTGTACTGCTCACATGTGTATTTTCAAAGTCCATTGTAGGCTGATGCTTCAAAGTGTGCAAGGAACACCTGTAGCATGTTTGAAAAACTGAGTACTATGTGACATGTAAACTGCCTGAGTAACTTGATGAAAATGTCTGATGGTCATGTGAGTATTATAGCATTTGAATGTTGCATGCTCATTACATTGCACTTGTTATTATTGCAACTTTGTATCACTTGTTACATGACATATAAATAAACATTATGGGACAGATCTTGTGAACGTTACACATTTGAGTAGGTTTGGTAGTGTAGTGGTTATCGTGTCTGCTTTACACGCATAAGGTCCTGGGTTCAATCCCCAGTAGAACCATTATGCTAGTGCAAGATAAGAAAATTGGGGTAGGCATGATGAAGAATAACAGATTTGATTCCAATAACTAAATTCATGGTTTGAGATACCCTTTTCAGAGGCGATCTCTGCTTAACATACAAGGCCATGTCAAACCCAGAGCTGTTGGACATGGTAAATTTAAAGAAATCCCAATCCCTCAGAGACACATGCTCCAGGGATCTAAACCTTGTCATCACAATGAACAAAACATGCTGGAGGGATAGGTTCCTGACTCAGAGACTCCCCAGACTCTGGAATAGACGGGTCTATATTAGATCAGCGAACGCTTAAACAAGCGAACCCTGATTAATTGACCTTATTTTAGCGAAAGTTAAAAATATCGAAGCAACAGAAACTCAAATTTTTTCCTAGGGAAAGAATTTGGTTGTCCATTTCTGTTGCTTTGGTATTTTCAGTGCTGTGGTGGAAAGTTACGGGTCGGATTCAGGTAAGTGTGCGATTGTGTGGATGTGAGTGTTAGGGTGTGTTAGGTGAGTTAGGGTTAGCTCAGATTAGGTATGTGCGATTGTGTGGACATGAGGGTTAGGGCGGATTTAGGTGAGTTAGGGTTAGGGAGCGGGTGAGTTGAGTGTGCGATAGTGATGGACCTTAGGGTTAGGGTTTGGGTTAAGGTAAGTGGATAGTTAGTGGTGTGTGCATAGTTTAGTGTAGGTTTAGGTGTCAGATTTTAGGTGTATGTGTGTGGATTTCTGTTTGTTTGGTGTGCTTGTGTTGTGTGTATGTGTTTTGGATCAGCGATTTTTTTTTTCCCTAGGAAAAAAATCACTGATCTGACAGTTTGAGACTGTAAGCTTTCGCTTACATAAGGTCGATCAATCAGCGTTCACTTTTTTAAGCATTCGCTGATCTAATATAGACCCGAATAGACTGCCCATACATGTCAAGCAGAGCGCCTCTTTGGTCCTCTTCAAAAGGAACCTTGACAATTGGATGGAAGATAGGAAATTCACCCCGGGGATCACATCAGTTGCCCTGCTAGACAGGGGTCCAGGGAAGTAAATACTGCGGGAAGAAATTGCCAGGGAATTGTTATGGCTAGGCTTGTATAGGCCCTAGGGCCGATAGCCTAGTACCGACCTTTGAACTTATGAATGTACTATACTCTGCTGTAACTTGGGCACACATTACACATGTCCTGTTTAAGAGATTTTGATGTTCACACATTATACATGTCCTGTTTAAGAGATTTTGATGTTCACACATTATACATGTCCTGTTTAAGAGATTTTGATGTTCACACATTATACATGTCCTGTTTAAGAGATTTTGATGTTCACACATTATACATGTCCTGTTTAAGAGATTTTGATGTTCACACATTATACATGTCCTGTTTAAGAGATTTTGATGTTCACACATTATACATGTCCTGTTTAAGAGATTTTGATGTTCACACATTATACATGTCCTGTTTAAGAGATTTTGATGTTCACACATTATACATGTCCTGTTTAAGAGATTTTGATGTTCACACATTACACATGTCCTGTTTAAGAGATGTTGATGTTCACACATTATACATGTCCTGTTTAAGAGATTTTGATGTTCACACATTATACATGTCCTGTTTAAGAGATTTTGATGTTCACACATTATACATGTCCTGTTTAAGAGATTTTGATGTTCACACATTATACATGTCCTGTTTAAGAGATTTTGATGTTGTTACTTGCATAACAGATAATTTCTTTGCCATTATGTTGTTGCACACCTGACAGTAAGGTAATAGTTGTTGCAGATGCCTGCCTGCAAGTCTGACTGTGTTATGTGAGATGTCAGTACATACTGTAAAGCAGTAACTAGATGTGGCCATACAGGAAGACTTCGGTTCATAGGTGTGTACTAGGCTAACGGCCCTGGGGCCTTTACAAGTCTAGCCATAGGATTACCCTGGCATTGTGCCACCTGACCTTAGTTCCCAGTGCCTCTGTCGAGTAGAGCCACTGGAGTTATCCCTGGGGTGAATTTTCTATTTCCCACCACTCATCAAGATTTCTCTTGAAGAGGGTCAGTGAGGTGCTCTGCTTGACATGTATTGGAAGTCTATTCCGTAGCATAGGCAGTCTCTGGGTTATGAACCTGCCCCTCCACCATGTTCTGTTGATTGTGGTAATGAGGTTGAGGTCTCTGGAGCGTGTGGTGCAGAGGGACTGGGATTTCTTTAGATGTAGCATTTCTAACAGAGCTTGGTTAGACATGGCTTTGTAAGTCAAGCAGAGATCACCTCTAAGTAGGCGATATGAGACAGAGAATAGTTGGAATTTTTTGAGTCTGTCCATATAGGACAAGTGTTTAAGGCCTAGGATCCTCTTTGTGAGGTACGTTTTCAGCCTCTTCAGTTGTTGCAGGTGTCTAGTGAGGTACATGCCAAATGGGGCATTGTACTCGATGACTGGCCTAATGAGGGAAGAGTAGAGGGAGACAATGACCTCTTTCTTCTTGGATGCAAAACCTTTAGTAATGAGATGTGCCACATAGAAGTACTTTCTGACCACAGTGGCAATGTGGTGATCAAAAGAGAGGTTGCTGTCAACCTGTGTTCCCAGATCTCTTATAACACCTTTTGTGTTCAGTGGACTACCATCAATGTGGTAATTCCCCAAAGGGGATGACGACACATTTTTTGGCATTGAGCTTAAGGCCATGGTTCTGACACCAGTTGTTGGTCTGAGTGAGGCCATTCTATAGGATGTCAACATCACTTGGGGAGTTAATAATAGCTCCCAACTTGCAATTGTCTGCGAACTTCATCAGCCAGAGTCCCTTCGTGTTGACCTGGACTTCAGAGAAGTAGATACCAAACAGGAGAGGACCCAGGACTGAACCCTGTGGGTCTCCACTCATGACTAGTCATCAGTATGACTTGGAGTCAGCTACTTTCACACTGTGGGTTCTATCTGTCAGCCAGTTTGCAACCCACCTAGTGATATAGGGTTTGATGCCTAGCTTAGTGAGTTTTTCTATGATTCCTGAGTGGTTAATGGTATTGAAGGCCTTGGCCATATCAAGGTAGGCTGTATGAACCACCTTGCCTTCATCCACAGCTCTGGTGACTGACTCAAAGAACTTGACCAAGTTGAGCAAGCATGATCTACCCTTCACAAAACCAAACTGTGTGGGATCCAGAGTTTAGAGAATCCCTATATCCTTGTTTATTAGGTCCATGATGATGAGTTCCATAGCTTTGCATATCAGAATCATCAGGCTAATGGGGCGATAGTTCCCAGGGTCTGCAGTCGCTCCTTCTTTGTGGAGAGGGATGACTGTAGCATTGTGCCATTTGGAAGGGACAAAGCCTGAGGTGAGGCTGTGATTGAACAGGGCACACAGGTGAGGTGCCAGTTCACTTTGTAGTACATGTGGAACACAGCCAGGGATATTGTCAGGTCCCATAGAACCTGTATTCTTGGCCTTGAACAGTGCTGTTTTAACCTGGCAGCCATAATACTGGGTGTCTGGTAATCTGCTGGTATTATGATTGGTCCTTTGGGGGGAGGGATAACGTTGAACTGAATCT
This sequence comes from Protopterus annectens, assembly GCF_019279795.1. Taxonomy (NCBI): domain Eukaryota; kingdom Metazoa; phylum Chordata; order Ceratodontiformes; family Protopteridae; genus Protopterus; species Protopterus annectens. The sequence continues at coordinate 1,851,519,316 of NC_056729.1, read as the reverse complement.
GTTGGCCAGTATATTGACAATATCTGTTGGCTCTGTATAGGAGGTACCATTGTGCAGTAGCTCAGAGCAAATCTGGGTATTGCCATGGAGGTTCTTTACATAATTCTAGAAGGCTTTGTGGTTGTCTTTACTATCTGCTGCAATTCTGTTTTCACAGCTAGCTTTAGAGGATTTGGTGAGAGATCTCAACTTTTTGTTGAGGCTGATAAGGAAATTTTTCCCAGTCTTTGGACTTCACCTTATTCCACATCAGTTTCATCCTTCTGTTGTAGAGTTTGTTTATGGTAGGGGGCCACCAGATTGGCTTCCTTTTTTGGAGGACAGTGTCTTAGTTCTACTGGGTATGGCGAGATTCATGCATTTGTGTACATGTTCATACAGTGCACTGGTGTATGAGTCAGCGGTCATGCAACTATTCTCCATTTGCATGGCTGCCATGATGTTAGCCACCTCTGTTTTTATGAGCCCAAAGTTAGCTTTGGAGAAGTTTTTCATGGTGGTTACCTTTGTGGGGAGGGTGAGAGGGATGTGGATTTCCAAGGTGATTAGTTTGTGCTCGGATCTAACCAGGGAGGAGTTGACTACTGGTGTAGAGCAATGGTCGCCCATGTTAGTAATGACCAGGTCAAGGATGTTGCTACCTCTACTGGGGGTAAGAACAAGCTGGTACAGGGCATTGGAAATAATGAACTCCAGGAAATGTTGGGCAAGTGTATTGGTACATGAGTAGTTTTCCCAGTTAATGGAGGGGAGATGAAGTCGCCTAGTATGAAAGTGTATGTGGAGTGTGAGTCTTGGGACATGGTTGGGGACCTATAGCAGGCTATGACCTGAATCACTGTCTTACCCAATGTTAGCTGCACCTGAAGTATCTCTGATGCATTATGTTGGGCTACAAGTCTGGAGATGTGAGAGCATCCTTTATGAATATGGAAACACCACTGCCTTTGGAGGTTCGATCCAAGTTCTGGGGCTGAAAAGTATGGAAACAGTTATAGCCTGGTAGTGTAGGGGTGCTTTCTGCTGCCTTGAACCAGGTCTCCGTTACAGCACAAATGTTGATGTTCTCCATTTTAAGGATTACTTTGAGTGAGTACATTTTGAGATTTAGACTTCTAGCATTGAGCAGCATGACCCTCAGATTTCATTTGTTTGTAGCTGTTATGGTAGTAATTTGGTCTTTGGAACACCACCTAGAAAAGGCACTATTTAGCCAATATCCAGAAACCCAGGGGTGACAGATGAGGGCTTCTCTGGCAAAGCATTGAAGTCTGTCAATCATGTCATCCCAGGCAGACAGATACTGAATTCCGTTAGAATGACACCAGAAACTTAACCAGTTGTTGAAATCAATCATTTTCTGCTTGTACTGTGGTATCATTCTGGGTGATGGTAGGATACTGCTCAGGGCTAGGGTCATACCCACCTGGGCTACATCATCTGAGAGCTCCTCCATGTCTGTTTTCATGTAGTCCAGGAAGGTACATCTGAGGTCATTCACACCCACATGTACAATGACTTAGTCATATTTGTACCTGTTGTTGAGGGGCCTGAGTGCATGTGTTATGTGGCAGATCCTGGCAACTGACAGGCAGCTGACTGTTACTTTCTCCTTATTCAGCCTAGTGAGTGGGACATCAGTGTGCCTCACTATTGAGTCACCTATGACTAGTGTGTTGGGCATGCTGTTTTGCCGTGGGGGCTTTGGCTGAGTGGCACACTGTTTAGGAGAGTTATGTGTCTCGTGATTAGTGTTGTGTTTTGGTGGTCGAGTGCATTTTTGCCTTGGAGGTCTCTACAGCTTGAGTAAATTTTTTATGGAGAGCCTCTACAAAAATGAGTGTGCGGTTTGTGTTTTTATGTGAAGGCAGTGCTGGTGTGTGTTCTGGAGGGCTATGTGTTCCATGTGGTGTGGTGCAAGCAAGTGTTGACCTTTTCCTCTTGACCAGCTATTCTGGTCTTGGCTGGAGAGTGTGTGGCTTCCAATTTGGATATATAAGTGCATCTCTCGCAAGTCTGAGTGTTGGGAGATAAGAGGAGAGGGTTGTGGGTGCACATGAGGCAGTTGCTACATTGCCTCAGGATGCCCAAGTTTACTAGGTTAATAGGAGAAAGCACAGGGAACTGATCTTTAGACATGCCTGGAGGGGTGGGAATTAATAATAAGTACTGGATCTGTTTCCTTGTAGAACATTTAGTGCTGGTAGCACTTTTGTGTGCTACAGTAATTGCTACAAGTGGTCTGGTAAAGTGCTAGACTAATAAGCTAGTAAAAGTGCAGGAGAGGAGAGAACTAGTAGATCTAAGGGAAAAATTGAAGAGCAGACTTTGGCACCACTCAGATGCTTACAAACAGCCCTGGATACAGCAAGTCTGTATCTGGAGTAGACTAGTTACAGGAAAGTTGGGAAGCAAGCACAAACCTGGGCTTTTAAACCAGAAAGTTGAGAGAGATGGAAAACCTGCCCAAACGACCAATAAACTACAATTTCTTGGCCAGAAACTACTCCTCTTGTGGTAGGCTACCTAGTGCTTACCACTCCCACTGATAAGCTAGAAGGCTTCCTTCCAACACAGAAAGGCTTGGGGGCTCAGAAGCTTACAAACAGTCCTGAATACAGCACAACTGTATCTGGATTAGACTAGTTACAGGAAAGGCGGGAAACAAGCGCAAATTCAGGCTTTTAAACCAGAAAGTTGAAAGAGATGGAAAAAAATGAACAAATGGCCAATTAACCACAATTTCTGGGCCAGAAACCACTCCTCTTGTGGTAGATAGGCTACCTAGTGCTTACCACTCCACTGATAAGCTAGTAGGCTTCCCTCCAACACAGAAAAGTTTGTGGGGGCTCAGAAGCTTGCAAACAGTTTTGGATACAGCAAATCTGTATCTGGACAAGACTAGTTACAGGAGAAGTGGGAAAAAAGCTCAGAAGCAGGCTTTTAAACCAGAAAAGTTGAAAGAGATGGAAAAACTGCCTAAACAGCCAATAACTACAATTTCTGGGCTAGAAACCACTCCTTCTGTGGTAGATAGGTTACCTAGTGCTTACCACTCCCACTGATAAGTTAGAAGGCTTCCCTTCAACACAGAAAGGCTTGGGGGGCTCAGAAGCTTACAAATAATCCTGGATACAGCAAATCTGTATCAAGTCCAAATCAATCTCACTATTATGAGACTGAGCTCCTTTCCAGGTCCTTCATAATGCTTCAGTATCATTTATTGTGCATTGTGTACACTCTAGTTTGTAAGACTATACATTTGCATATGACTAATGGGAGGTTTTGTAACAGATTTGTGATAGCAAGACAACTTAAATTATCACATGACATGCATGATATCTGCTTAAATACATAAGTAATGCATATGTGTATTAATAGGCGTATGCATTTTTATGTATGCCTTATCAATGATTGTGCTTTATTTTGGACATGTTTGACATATGACTTTGATGTAGGTTTCACAACTTAATTTATTTTGGATCAGATGTCTGCCTGAACTCAAACAAGGCATTATAATTAGATAACATCAGACCACAGTGAACAGTCCATACATAGTAGCTAAAGCATGTAGATTGTGTACTTGCTTTCAGAATGTTCAAATATTCATTATTTTGAAGTGAATGCCTCTTATGTATGTATAATGTTTTGTTCCTGTGTTGTAATGTGAAAGACAGTGGGACCCCTGCTGCTTAACAGATTGGATGACAACATGCCAGCTGAGTCAGACTCTGAGGACCAGGATGGGAATCATGGTGGAGATGATGATGAAGATGATGGGAGCAGACCGGGACCTGCCTGTGCCATCATGGTGGAGATGATGATGAAAATGATGGGAGCAGACCGGGACCTGTCTGTGCCATCATGGTGGAGATGATGATGAAGATGATGGGAGCAGACCGAGACCTGCTTGTGCCATCATGGTGGAGATGATGATGAAGATGATGGGAGCAGACCGGGACCTGCTTGTGCCATCATGGTGGAGATGATGATGATGATGGGAGCAGACCGGGACCTGCTTGTGCCATCATGGTGGAGATGATGATGAAGATGATGGGAGCAGACCGGGACCTGCTTGTGCCATCATGGTGGAGATGATGATGAAGATGATGGGAGCAGACCGGGACCTGCTTGTGCCATCATGGTGGAGATGATGATGAAGATGATGGGAGCAGACCGGGACCTGCTTGTGCCATGCTGCCATTGTTCCTGTGAATCAACATCAAAGACATCCACCATCAAGCCAGGCAAATGACCTTTGGACTCGATCTGGGATATGATAACTGACATGTTCCAGATACAGAAGAGGGAACTGATGGGTAACATTTTTCAGGCTATGGCACAGGCCATGAGTGACTCCGTTTGGCAGATCACTATGGAGACCTTTCATGATGTTCATCTCCATCAGGGTGGTCCCTTAAGGATGTAAGTATTGTCTATGTGATCCACTTATGTGATGCTACCACCATGGTGTTTCGTGTATTCCAATTTGTACAGCACAGGCACAATTGTGCACACAGCCCATATTGCTGTCATGCTTTCTGGGCAGATGCCAGTATGAACACTGCACATATTAGGCCATGTGTGGCTTTATCTTACTGCTGCAGTATGATACACATTAGAAAATGGCACATGCATTACCATTCTTATTTACATGACTGTCACATGATGTCATCACTGCATACAAGGGTCCTTATAGCAGGTGTGTTATTCATTCAATCTGTATGTGCATGCACTCCTGTACATGCAGTGCAGCGTAATATTGTTGTGTCTGCTACACTCTGCTCTTGTATGTAAGCTATATGACTTTCACAGTTAACATAATGTAAGTGAGGCATGATTGTTCTGCTTGTGTTATTACTGTACTTACTTAGAAGGGATGACAGCGACTGACATACAACATTATTTCCATTCTTGTCACATAGGACAGTTAGGGCGGTCGAGTGTGTTTATATACACATTATTCATGTGTATGTATTACACCCATTTATGTGTTAATTGTTGCTGTCTTATGTCTGTTCAACAACATGCTGTGTCCTTGATTGTGTACCTTATGTAACATTGTTGGGTCATGCCGTCTCACTGTCCTTGATTATGTACCTTATGTAACATTGTTGGGTCATGTCGTCTCACTGTCCTTGATTATGTACCTTATGTAACATTGTTGGGTCATGTCGTCTCACTGTCCTTGATTGTGTACCTTATGTAACATTGTTGGGTCATGCCGTCTCACTGTCCTTGATTATGTACCTTATGTAACATTGTTGGGTCATGTCGTCTCACTGTCCTTGATTGTGTACCTTATGTAACATGTTTGGGTCATGTCGTCTCACTGTCCTTGATTATGTACCTTATGTAACATTGTTGGCTCATGTCGTCTCACTGTCCTTGATTATGTACCTTATGTAACATTGTTGGGTCATGCCGTCTCACTGTCCTTGATTATGTACCTTATGTAACATTGTTGGGTCATGTCGTCTCACTGTCCTTGATTATGTACCTTATGTAACATTGTTGGCTCATGTCGTCTCACTGTCCTTGATTATGTACCTTATGTAACATTGTTGGGTCATGCCGTCTCACTGTCCTTGATTATGTACCTTATGTAACATTGTTGGGTCATGCCGTCTCACTGTCCTTGATTATGTACCTTATGTAACATTGTTGGGTCATGCCGTCTCACTGTCCTTGATTATGTACCTTATGTAACATTGTTGGCTCATGTCGTCTCACTGTCCTTGATTATGTACCTTATGTAACATTGTTGGGTCATGTCGTCTCACTGTCCTTGATTATGTACCTTATGTAACATTGTTGGGTCATGTCGTCTCACTGTCCTTGATTATGTACCTTATGTAACATTGTTGGGTCATGTCGTCTCACTGTCCTTGATTATGTACCTTATGTAACATTGTTGGGTCATGTCGTCTCACTGTCCTTGATTATGTACCTTATGTAACATTGTTGGGTCATGCCGTCTCACTGTCCTTGATTATGTACCTTATGTAACATTGTTGGGTCATGTCGTCTCACTGTCCTTGATTGTGTACCTTATGTAACATTGTTGGGTCATGCCGTCTCACTGTCCTTGATTATGTACCTTATGTAACATTGTTGGGTCATGTCGTCTCACTGTCCTTGATTATGTACCTTATGTAACATTGTTGGGTCATGTCGTCTCACTGTCCTTGATTATGTACCTTATGTAACATTGTTGGGTCATGCCGTCTCACTGTCCTTGATTATGTACCTTATGTAACATTGTTGGGTCATGTCGTCTCACTGTCCTTGATTATGTACCTTATGTAACATTGTTGGGTCATGTCGTCTCACTGTCCTTGATTATGTACCTTATGTAACATTGTTGGGTCATGCCGTCTCACTGTCCTTGATTATGTACCTTATGTAACATTGTTGGCTCATGTCGTCTCACTGTCCTTGATTATGTACCTTATGTAACATTGTTGGGTCATGCCGTCTCACTGTCCTTGATTATGTACCTTATGTAACATTGTTGGGTCATGCCGTCTCACTGTCCTTGATTATGTACCTTATGTAACATTGTTGGGTCATGCTGTCTCACTGTCCTTGATTATGTACCTTATGTAACATTGTTGGGTCATGCCGTCTCACTGTCCTTGATTATGTACCTTATGTAACATTGTTGGGTCATGCCGTCTCACTGTCCTTGATTATGTACCTTATGTAACATTGTTGGGTCATGCCGTC
>NC_056729.1:1851440087-1851507587 GCF_019279795.1 Protopterus annectens | reverse complement strand
TGGGTTCTGCAAAGTTTATGGAATCTGGCCAATTATTTAAGAAACATAAGCAATTTCTTTCTTAAATAATGTAATCATATAATAGCATTACCATCTCCCCTCTCCTAGATGTGGGTATCACAGGATTTACCAATAGCTGGCTTTGTTTGATCAGGAAGGCGAACCACACTTGATCAGGAAGGCGAACCACACCAACCACAGCAATCGTGGGGTAAATCTTGTGATATCCACATCCAGTCATCGGCTACTGCTAAAGTAGATTTTTTTTGTGGCTGCAGAATTAAAATGCAATTTTTTTTCTGTTTTGCTGCAGAGTAAGCAAATAAAATTGTAATTAGGATTACCATTGGTTTCATGGATGGTTTTGTAGAAACTGGAGTACATATTACATGTAAGTAAAAAGGGGTCTGTTTTAACTGGAAGGGGAGGAAATTTGTTTTTTGCAAGTAAGCAAATAAGGATGATTGGGGTAAGTTTTTGGAGTGAAAATGTTGTAGAATAACTTAGACAAAAACAGTTTGCTTTCTTCCTGTGTATAGCCGTTGTCCATAACCACAATACATGGCTACAGTTAAGAAAGCAGAAAGTTCTATATAATTGCAGTGCATTCATCTTAAACTAACATTGTATTAATTATGATGCTATTTTAAGTTAGATAATAAAGTAATGACAGCTGAAAACTTACACTGACACCAGAGTAATTATTTATTTAACATTTGTTTACAGGGAAAGTCCGAAGTGGAACAAAGACAATTTTTAGAGGAGGCCTGGGGAGAAACACTCCAGCCACATGTCTCTACAAAGTGGGAGGAAACCCACACAAATGCAGGGAGGACATGCAGACTCTGCACAGAAAACACCCCAGCCAAGAATCAAACCTGAGACCCTCTTGCTGTGAGGTAACAATGCAACTGCTGCACCACTATGCTGTCCATAATTATAGCTGTAACTTTTTCTTAATTTAAGTTGGATGTTAGTTAACTGCCATAACTGAATTCATTGAAGGTGTTTTTTGTGCCATTAAAGAAGTATAATGAGGAGACAGAGAGGGTCAGCTGTCTGTAATGAGGACACAGAGAGGGTCAGCTGTCTGTAATGAGGACACAGAGAGGGTCAGCTCTCTGTAATGAGGAGACAGAGAGGGTCTGCTGTCTGTAATGAGGACACAGAGAGGGTCAGCTGTCTGTAATGAGGAGACAGAGAGGGTCAGCTGTCTGTAATGAGGACACAGAGAGGGTCAGCTGTCTGTAATGAGGAGACAGAGAGGGTCTGCTGTCTGTAATGAGGACACAGAGAGGGTCAGCTGTCTGTAATGAGGAGACAGAGAGGGTCTGCTGTCTGTAATGAGGACACAGAGAGGGTCAGCTGTCTGTAATGAGGAGACAGAGAGGGTCTGCTGTTTGTAATGAGGACACAGAGAGGGTCAGCTGTCTGTAATGAGGACACAGAGAGGGTCAGCTGTCTGTAATGAGGAGACAGAGAGGGTCAGATGTCTGTAATAAGGACACAGAGAGGGTCAGCTGTCTGTAATGAGGACACAGAGAGGGTCAGCTGTCTGTAATGAGGACACAGAGAGGGTCTGCTGTCTGTAATGAGGACACAGAGAGGGTCAGATGTCTGTAATGAGGGCACAGAGAGGGTCAGCTGTCTGTAATGAGGGCACAACACAGAGAGGGTCAGCTGTCTGTAATGAGGACACAGAGAGGGTCAGCTGTCTGTAATGCAGACACAGAGAGGGTCAGCTGTCTGTAATGAGGACACAGAGAGGGTCAGCTGTCTGTAATGCAGACACAGAGAGGGTCAGCTGTCTGTAATGCAGACACAGAGAGGGTCAGCTGTCTGTAATGAGGACACAGAGAGGGTCAGTTGTCTGTAATGCAGACACAGAGAGGGTCAGTTGTCTGTAATGAGGGCACAACACAGAGAGGGTCAGTTGTCTGTAATGCAGACACAGAGAGGGTCAGTTGTCTGTAGTGAAGACAGAGGGCGGGCCGGATGTCTATAATGAGGAGACAGAGAGGGTCAGCTGTTTGTAATGAGGACACAGAGAGGGTCAGTTGTCTGTAATGCAGACACAGAGAGGGTCAGTTGTCTGTAATGAGGGCACAACACAGAGAGGGTCAGTTGTCTGTAATGAGGACACAGAGAGGGTCAGCTGTCTGTAATGAGGACACAGAGAGGGTCAACTGCCTGTAATGAGGAGACAGAGAGGGTCAGTTGTCTGTAATGAGGACACAGAGAGGGTCATCTGTCTGTAATGAGGACACAGAGAGAGTCAGCTGTATGTAATGAGGACACAGAGAGGGTCAGTTGTCTGTAGTGAAGACAGAGGGCGGGCCGGATGTCTGTAATGAGGACACAGAGAGGGTCAGTTGTCTGTAATGAGGACACAGAGAGGGTCAGCTGTCTGTAATGAGGACACAGAGAGGGTCAGTTGTCTGTAATGAGAACAGAGAGACATCAATTGTCCGTAGTGAGGACAGAGAGATGGTCAGTTGTCTGTAAAGTCATATATTTTACCACTGATTTCCTGTGACCTGTAACTGCTAGGACTGAAACAGTAAGACAAAATGTGAAAATATATACTAAATCTGAGATTGCTGTGGTTTGGCCATGGTGTGGAGTATTCCTGTTGTAAATGTGTACTAAATCTGAGATTGCCATGGTTTGGGCATGGTGTGGAGTACTCCTCTTGTAAATTTATACTAAATCTGAGATTGCTGTGGTTTGGGCATAGCGTGGAGTATTCCGCTTGTAAATGTATACTAAATCTGATATTGCTGTGGTTTGGCTGTGGAGTGGAATAGAATATTCCTCTTGTAAATGTATTCTAAAGCTGAGATTGCCATGGTGTGGAGTATTCCTCTTGTAAATATATACTAAATCTGAAATTGCCATGGTTTGGCCATGGTGTGGAGTATTCCTCTTGTAAATATATACTAAATCTGAGATTGCCGTGCTTTGACCATTGTGTGGAGTATTCATCTTGTAAATGTTTTCTAAATCTGAGATTGCTGTAGTTTGGCCATGGTGTGGAGTATTTCTCTTGTAAATGTATACTAAATCTGAGATTGCCATGGTTTGGCCATGGTGTGGAGTATTCCTCTTATAAATGTATACTAAATCTGAGATTGCTGTGGTTTGGTTATGGTGTGGCGTATTCCTCTTGTAAATGTATACTAAATCTGAGATTGCCATGGTTTGGTCATGGTGTGGAGTATTCCTCTTATAAATGTATACTAAATCTGTGATTGCTGTGGTTTGGTCATGGTGTGGAGTATTTCTCTTGTAAATGTATACTAAATCTGAGATTGCCATGGTTTGGTCATGGTGTGGCGTATTCCTCTTGTAAATATATACTAAATCAGAGATTGCTGTGGTTTGGCCATGGTGTGGAGAATTTCTCTTGTAAATGTATACTAAATCTGAGATTTGCTGTGGTTTGGCCATGGTGTGGAGTATTTCTCTTGTAAATGTATACTAAATCTGAGATTGCTGTAAGAGTGGTACAGGATATGTACGAGGGTATTGGGACAGTGGTGAGGTCTGTGGTGGGAGTGACAGATGCATTTAAGGTGGAGGTAGGATTACATCAAGGATCAGCTCTGAGCCCTTTCTTATTTGCAATGGTGATGGACAGGTTGACAGACAAGATCAGACAGGAGTCCCTGTGGACTATGATGTTTGCAGATGACATTGTGATCTGTAGTGAGAGTAGGGAAAAAGTGGAGGAGACCCTGGAGAGGTGGAGATATGCTCTAGAGAGAATAGGAATGAAGGTCAGCAGGACTAAGACAGAATATATGTGTGTGCATGAGAGGGAGGACAGAGGAATGGTGAGGATGCAGGGAGTGGAGGTGGCAAAGGTGAATGAGTTTAAATATTTGGGATCAACAGTTCAGAGTAATGGTGGGTGTGGAAGAGAGGTGAAGAAGAGAGTACAGGCAGGATGGAGTGGGTGGAGAAGAGTGTCAGGAGTGATTTGTGACAGATGAGTACCATCAGTAAGAGTGAAAGGGAAGGTCTACAAGAGGGTAGTGAGACCAGCTATGTTATATGGGTTGGCGACAGTGGCATTTACAAAAAGGCAGGAGTCATAGCTTGACATAACAGAGTTTAAGATGTTAAGATTTGCACTGGGTGTGACGAGGATGGACAGGATTAGGAATAAGTATATTAGAGGGTCAGCACAGGTTGGAAGGTTTGGAGACAAAGCCAGAGAGGCAAGATTACTTTGGTTTGGACATGTGCTGAGGAGGGATGCAGAGTATATTGGGGAAAAAGATGCTAAGGATGAAGCTGCCAGTTAACAGGAAAAGAGGAAGGCCTAAGATAAGGTTTATGGATGTGGTGAGAGAGGACATGCAGGCGGTTGGTGTGACAGAGCAAGATGCAGAGGACAGGAAGAAATGGAAACAGTTGATCTGCTGTGGCGACCCCTAACGGGAGCAGCCTAAAGAAGAAGAAGAAGAAGCTGTGGTTTGGTCATGGTGTGGAGTATTTCTCTTGTAAATGTATACTAAATCTGAGATTGCTGTGGTTTGGCCATGGTGTGGAGTGCTTCTCTTGTAAATGTATACTAAATCTGAGATTGCTGTGGTTTGGTCATGGTGTGGCATATTCCTCTTGTAAATGTATACTAAATCTGAGATTGCCATTGTTTGCCATGGTGTGTAGTATTCCTCTTATAAATGTATACTAAATCTGAGATTGCTGTGGTTTGGCCATGGTATGTTGTATTTCTCTTGTTCCAAGTTACAGTAATCATGGAGTTAGCATATAAAAATAGTGGGATAGGGAGTTCCAGATGGTCCCTGCAAAAAGACAGTTTAAAGGAGAATATGAAACTCTGGCTAGGCTTATAAATGCCCTTGGGCAGATAGCCTAGTATGAACCTATGAACCTATGAACCTAATAGCAAATCTTGACATTCAATCTTCTCCTTTAGGTTTGCTGTTTTTTTTTTTTTTTTTTTTTGTAATGTTGGGACTCATTCTTTGAGATTCATAAAAAACACTACAGCCACAGCAAAAAGGTCCTGTTTCCATGACACAGTATTTTACAATTGGGAAGACATCATTATTGACTAACTTACATGTTTATGAATCACAGTTAACTACCGCTAAGAGCAGATCAGCACATCCTGTGGTAGTTAACTGTGGGGGCCACATCATTTAAGCGCAGACAATCCTCCCCACTCAGTCACTTAACCACTCATACAAGCTCACAATAAAATGAGCAGCACATACCCCATGCATGTCTCTGTTGTCAGAATGCCCACAGTGTCTCCTTATCCCTTGTCCTAGTAGTTCATAGATGATTGCAGTCAGTCCTTAATGCTAGACCTTCGAGTTTCATACTTCATATCCTTCAGTAAATTAGATGATTGCAGTCAGTCCTTAATGCTAGACCCTCAAGTTTCATACTTCATGTCCTTCACTAAATTAGATGATTACAGTCACTCCTTAATGCTAGACCCTCGAGTTTCATACTTCATATCCTTCAGTAAATTAGATGATTACAGTCAGTCCTTAATGCTAGACCCTCGAGTTTCATACTTCATATCCTTCAGTAAATTAGATGATTACAGTCAGTCCTTAATGCTAGACCTTCAAGTTTCATACTTCATATCCTTCAGTAAATTAGATGATTACAGTCAGTCCTTAATGCTAGACCTTCAAGTTTCATATTTCATATCCTTCAGTAAATTAGATGATTATAGTCAGTACTTAATGCTAGACCTTCGAGTTGTTTACAATGTTGAGAAGTAAGTTTAACGTTTTTTGTCCCTCTCCCCCATACCTGAAAACATGTTGCAAACATTGCATAACGCCCAAGATCTTACAGTATATAAATATATATATATATATATGAAAAAACCCTGCTGTACTAACTCTTAGTGCAGTGGGCTAAAGCAAGTGTTTCTTGTGTCAAAGATGCAAAACATATAGAAATCTAGAAAAATACTCATTTTTATTTAAAACAAAATCCCAACCACTTCTTCACATGTTCACCCTAATCTCTGCCACTACCAGATGCACCTTAATCCTTAAATGTTTTTTTTTTTCTATGAGTGAATGTATCAGAGCTATTCCTTATACCCTAAACAAGATATAAAAGAAATATGGACCACTGGGACAAACTAAAATTATAATATTTTAATACAAAACAACAAACAAAACTGAGGACTTTTGTCCTGTAACATTCGTAAGGGACTTCATCAGAGCTGAAAACACTACCAGCAACTCAACTCCTTATCTCATTTAATGACAATTGACCATTTAAAGTCACAGACACTGCCACAATAATTCAAGTCAATACTGAACCAAAACAACATTCATCCTGTAAAATATATGTAAAAAGTATGAAAAAAAAAAAAATATATATATATATATATATATATATATATATATATATATATATATATATATATATATATATATATATATATGTTATTTATATGGGTTCCCTTTAAATCATCGAATGTTCAGAACATCGAAGTTCTGATCATTGAGACCAGAACATCGATGTTCAGAACATCGAAGGTTTAAAGTGGAAGTGCCAGGTAAGTGAGATTGTGGAATGTTGGGTGTGTATGGAGAGCAGCAAGGTGCCCTGCATGTTGTGTGTGTGTGTGTATGTGGATGTGCCATCTGAGTGTTGGCATTGCAGTTAAGGTACGGGAAATCTCCCGTTTAGTGCTACCGCATAATGCGGTAAACGGGAGATTTCTCTTACCCCATTGTAGCGCAATCTCGGAGTTGGAATATTAAAGTAGGGGGGTGTGTGGGGCACAACCCCCTACATGGGGGGGGGCATAGTGTTTGGTTTTTTTTGGGGTTTTTTTTACGTTTCAGTTTGAATTTTCGATGTTCTGAACATTGATGTTTTGGTCTTGATGATCTGAACGTCAATGTTCTGAACATTTAATTATTCAAAGTGAATCTATATATATATATATATATATATATATATATATATATATATATATATATATATATATATATATATATGTGTGTGTAAGATGAATTCATTGCTAACAAAAACTATAAGGAATAAAATTTCTTTAAAATATTAGCTCTGTTTCAATGCACTAGTAATAGAAATTAAATCATTTATACCAGGTTTTACACAAGCATTCAACTTCAACTGCCAGATCAGTTCTTTAAATTCCAGTAGGTTTCAATATCACCCCCTCTCTCTTATAAATTTATCTTGTTAATTGTAATGAAAATAAATTTGTTAAATGTGGGGCAGTTAGTAGTGTGCCTACTCATGGTATTAGTGGCTGTTTTCTTTAAACATGTTCCTTTATCCTGTCCTTCATACTCTTATTGGTCTTTCCCACATAAAAGTCCAGACAGGAGGTACACATGGCTAAATAAACTGTTCTTGTTATCCCACACTTGAATACTCCAGGAGACACTATAGATTTACTGTAATGAATTACGTTAACATACTTACGTCATTTACATGCCCCACATTTACTCATCATTCTGTTTCTTCCCATAGAGAATTCATTTTTAGAGGCTGTTTTTAACCAATTTTTAAGGTTTCTGCCTCTACCAAATAATATGACAGGGGCTTCTCCTGTTCTTTCCTTTAAGTCTTGTGTGTAGACCATATCCCAGGTGGTCATAGCTACCTTCCTATATTTATAGGTGTCAATACCAAATGGCAAAACTAAAGCCAAGTATTTTATCTCTTGAAGCTTTGCACAATAACTTATTATTTCCCATTCCTTGGGCTCATAACAGGGGTTCAAATCTACCATCTCTGCCTTCAATAGCTTCAACTTTAACATCATCCAAATGTGCTACGGATACCCTTTCTTTAAACATCTCCAACAAATATTTAACCTGTACAAGAAAACAACTGCCCTCACTAATAAACCTGAAGGCTCATACCAATTGTCCTTTAAAAATGACTCATTTCTGGTATGCTGGATGACAACTTTCATAATGCAGGTATACATTAGAAAAGGTATTCTTTCTAAATAAATTAGATGTAAATCGCCTATTCATAAAATCCTTCCCTAATGTTATAGCCAAATAATGAATATCGCTAGGAGAGGACTGGAAAGTGAAACTTAGGAAATCAGTGGTGTTTTCCAGGCAATTAATAAATGTACTTGGCTGACCAGCACTACCTTTCCATAAGATCAAAATGGCATCCCAAAACCTAAAATAAGCATACATGTTAACAAATTTTTTTAAGATGGAAAAATGGTCTTACCTTCCAAGGCTTCAAGAACCACATTAGCATACGGGTGCACATGCAGTCCCCATGGCCACCCCTGTTGTCTGATGATAAAAAGGGTGGGGGTCAAATAAGGAAAGGATAATGAAGACAGAAAAGGGTGGGGGTCAAATAAGGAAAGGATAATGAAGACAGAAAAGGGTGGGGGTCAAATAAGGAAAGGATAATGAAGACAGAAAAGGGTGGGGGTCAAATAAGGAAAGGATAATGAAGACAGAAAAGGGTGGGGGTCAAATAAGGAAAGGATAATGAAGATAGAAAAGGGTGAGGGTGAAATAAGGAAAGGATAATGAAGATAGAAAAGGGTGGGGGTCAAATAAGGAAAGGATATGAAGATAGAAGTTTAACACAATAATGACAAGTAAGATTTGTGATTGCCTGACAATAATGGAAAGGAATGGAAAAGTGTACACTGTATGAATTGTAAATATGTAAATATACAAGTATGGAAATAGCATTTTAAATAAAGAACCTCAACTCTGTTTAATACTTGCTGTTGGAGCTCATGCATCCACTTGAGCTACTACCAACTCAAGTAGATGAGACCTCAGTTTAACATCTCGTCCAAAGGACGGCACATTAAGGAATGTAGCACTCCCCTAATTCTGCACCACAGTGTCAGCAATCCAAACACCTGTAGTGTGAACAGAACTCACAGCCTTCTGTTATAAGCTATACATTTTAAATATTCTATTGACTTTTATCTTAAAGGATATAACTTTAAAACATTTTTATAGGTTTATAGCTTTCTACTAGGCTAGCTCCCCTTAGAGGCCATTTTAAGTTTAGTCAATTTCCCTTTTGATGCTTGAATTGACCTATCCCATTTGGTGTTAGAATGCTCTTACCCATCTTATGGTCCATAATTATATATTACCCCTAATGAGAATAACTAGGATCATAGCATAGATAATTTGAGGGGACCCATGCATGGGATAAAGCATTTAGGAGCTGCCTATTTATATTAGTAGTATGGGGGGGGTGCAGTCCTGGACTAAATTTTCTGTTTCTTATCCATAGATCCAAGTTGTATTTGAATGTGGGCAGGGATGAGGTTTGTTTTATGTGGATGGGGAGTCTGTTCCAGAGCGGTAGTGCCCTCTGTGAGATATACCTGTCTCTCCCAAGTCCAAACCATTCTGCTGATATTGCAGAAGAGGTTTATATCCCCAGACAGAGTATTTCTGATGCCATTTAACTTTTTGATATGCATTAACTCCATCAGTAATGGGTCAGAGGATGCTTTGTATGTCAGACACAGGTCACTTCTTAGCAGTCCATGGGATACCAAGTATGGCAACATAATTTTGAGTTAGTCCATGTAGGACATGCTGTTTAGGCCTTGTTCATAGGTTCATAGATTAGTACTAAGCTAACTGCCCTTGCGAGCCATTTTAAGCCTAGCCAATTATCCCTTGTGAGACTCAATCCCTGCACCTTGTGTTTGTAAGGCAAACACCTTAACCATTAGGCCACCCTCCCAACGTATCCTTTTGGTAAGGTATCTCTGTTGGTACTCTGGTTGATCCACGTGTCTGAACAGATACATGGCATTATATAGGTTCATAGGTTCATACTAGGCTATCTGCCCTAAGGCATTTATAAGCCTAGCCAGAGTGTGTTTGGCCTTCACCACCCATTTTAAATGAATTTTGCTATGCCCTTTTTCAAGGTTAGTATACTGTGCCTCTGTCTAACAGTGACACAGAAGTGATACCCGGGGTAAACCTACGATCTCCCATCCACTCATCAAGATTCCTCTTGAAGAGAGTCAATGAGGGACTCTGCCTAACCTGGACTGGGATTTTATTCCAGAGTGAAGGGAGCCTCTGGGTTATGAATCTGTCCTTCCAGCATGTCCTATTTATTTCAGTGCTGAGGTTCAAGTCTCTCGAGCGCATAGCTCAATGGGATTTGGATCTTCTGAGGTGCAGCATGTCTATTAATTCCGGGTTGGACATGGCTTTATACGTCAGGCACAGACCGCCTCTGAGCAAGCGGTATGCCACTGAGTAGAGCTGGAGTTTCTTTAACCAGGCAGCATATGGCATCTGTTTGAGCCCTTTGATCCTCTTGGTGAGGTACTTTTGGGGTCTTTCCAGTTGCTGCAGGTGTCTGGTAAGGTACATCCCAAAAGGGGCATTGTACTCAATGATGAGGGATGAGTAAAGAGGCACGATGACCTCCCCTGATCTAGATGTGAATCCCTTCATGATTAGGTGGGTTATATAAAATGTTTTTCTAACCACTTTGGCCACATGGTTTTCAAATGAGAGATTGCTATCAACTTGGGTCCCCAGGTCCCTAATTACTTCTTCCGTACTTAATGGATTACCACCTATGTGGTAATTTGTGGGCACTTTGTTTTTGCCAAAGGGGATGACTATACACTTTTTGGCGTTTAGCTTGAGGCCATGGCTCTGGAACCAGTTGTCTGTTTCTATGAGGCCCTTTTGTAGGATGCTTGTGTCGGCTGAAGAGTCGATTATGGTGTCTAGTTTGCAGTCATCTGCGAACTTGGTCAGCCACAGTCCTTCCGTGTTGGCCTGTACCTCTGAGAAATATATACTGAACAAGAGAGGTCCCAGGACTGAGCCTTGTGGGACGCCACTTGTAACTGGTTTGGAGTCTGACATGGCTCCAGCAATTCTAACCATGTGGGTTCTGTTCTTGAGCCAGTTTGCAACCCATCTAGTGACATAGGGGTTTATATTTAAGCTGGTGAGCTTATCTATAATGCCCGAGTGGGGTATTGTATCGAAGGCTTTTGCGAGGTCCAGGTAGGCTGTGTGGA
The DNA here is from genome assembly GCF_019279795.1 of Protopterus annectens. Lineage (NCBI taxonomy): Eukaryota > Metazoa > Chordata > Ceratodontiformes > Protopteridae > Protopterus > Protopterus annectens. Next base: position 1,851,496,534 of record NC_056729.1, on the reverse strand, counting down.
CCACCTTCCCCTCGTCAATGGCCTTGGTGACTGTTTCAAAGAAATCAACCAGGTTTAAGAGGCAGGATCTGCCCTTAACAAAGCTGAACTGGGTAGGATCCAGTGTCTCTAGTTCCCAAATATCTTTATTTATGAGGTCCATGATGATCCTTTCCATAGCTTTGCAGACCAAGCTAGTCAGGCTTATGGGGCGATAGTTTCCAGGATCCGTTGAGGCACCACCTTTGTGGAGAGGGACCACTGTTGCTGTACGCCACTCTTTGGGTACATATCCTGTAGTAAGGCTGAGATTGAACAGTAGTTTTATGTTTGGGTTTAGCTCTTCTTGGAGTTCATGTAGGATGCAGCCCAGGACACCGTCTGGTCCCATTGATGCTGTGTTTTTTGCTTTGGAGAGGGCGGCTCTTACATGAGAATCTGAGATGTCAGGGGGCAGCACTCCCAGCTGGGATAGATATTTGCCCTTTTGGTGGGGAGGGGGGGAGAAGTTTGCGCTGAACCTGTCAGCTAGGATGTTGGCAATGTCTGTGAGTTCGGTGTATTTTTTGTCATTTTGGACTAATTTTGAGCATATCTGGGAATTCCCACCCAGGTTCCTAACATAACTAAAGAAAGCCTTGTGATTATCCTTAGTGTCCTGTAAAATTTTTCTCTCGAAGCTGGCCTTAGATGATTTTATGAGTGCCCGTAGTTTTTTGCTAATACTGATCAGAGATGCCTACCCTTTTTGGGATTTTGCTCTATCATGTAGTAGCTTCCTCCTTCTATTGTATAGTTTGTTTATGGCTGGGGTCCACCAGACAGGATGCCTGTCTTTGGAGGATTGGGTCTTGGTTTTATTTGGGATTGCATGATCCATGCATTCCTGAAGGTGTTCATAGAATGCGTTTATAAAGGATTCTGCGGTCTGGGCCGTATTTTCCACAGGCCCGGGTGCTTTGATGGATTCCACCTCGGTTTTGAGGAGTGTGAAATTTGCTTTAGAGAAGTTTTTCACTGTGATTTTCTGGGCAGGGGGTGGGGTTGGAATGTGAATATCCAGTGAGATTAGTTTATGGTCTGATCTTACCAGTGAGGGATACACTTCTGGTCTGGAGCATAGAGCCCCCATGTTGGTGATGATCAGGTCCAGTATGTTTTCCCCTCTTGTGGGAGTGGTAACAAGTTGTTCCATAGCATTTGAGTTAATAAATTCTAGGAACCTTTGGGCTAGGGTGTTGGAGCTAGAGTAATGCTCCCAGTCTATGTTTGGGTAGTTGAAGTCGCCCAATATAATGGTGTTTGGAGAGACCTTCATATTTTCCAGTGTTCTTAGGAAGGCCGAGTGGAGTTCCTGGGTTTGCGAGGGTGGTCTGTAGCAGGCTATAAACTGGAAGGCAGTTTTACCCACTGTTAGTTGCACATGGATAGTCTCTGATGCTTTGTGCTGTGCCACCAACCTGGAGGTGTGGGTATCTTTGACGAATATTGATACTCCCCCTCCTTTTGTGGTTCGATCCAAGTTTTGTGGCCGAAAAGCATGGCTGAATGACTGGCCTAATGAGGGCTGAGTAAAGGGGGAGAATGACATCCCTAGAGCTAGACACAATGCCTTTGTTTATAAGCTGTGCAATATACAGTAACTTTCTTACAGCAATGTCCACATAAGTTCCCAAATCCTGAACTGGGTAAACTCTTAGGAATGTCTTGTCAGTGTGGCAGCTCTGGGGCCAAATGACTTCCCAAAGGATACAATAATGTTTTTTTTGGCATTTAGGTTCAGTCCATGATTTTGGTACCAGTTATTTGAAACAAACTTTCCTGAAGGATGGCTAAGTTATTTGGGGATTCAGTGACTTCTCCTAGCTTGCACTTACCTGCAAACTTAGTCAGCCAGTTATTACTTTTAATACATATCTGTTTTTTTTTTATTTGGGTATGTATCAGCATTTAGTTCTAATTGCCAATGTAATTCTTTCTCTTTCAATAATGCTTTAAGCACACTATCCCTAACATCTAAATGTACAAAATCTAAAACAGTAAAAACAAATTTCTCAACTCTTTCACACATAGCAATATGTTTGTATAAAGTGTTTGCTGGAGTTCTTTGTTTTACCATCATGCATATGTATGTATATTCTCTTATTTAACTGTCTGATTGTTTTCCCCACATAAGACATATGAACATTTAGTGCAAGTAGTAATATATACTAAACATTTACTATTACAATTAAAAAAGTCTTTAACTGAAAGATTCTGCTGTAATTTAAAGCCACTATAGAGGCTCCCTCTGAAACAGCTGCATTATTTAATGGCCTCACATTGTGCATAGCTTTACGTTTGTCCCCTTGATTTTCTAGAATACTTTTTAAGTTATGTGTTACATTTTTATTGAGGTTAAACTTGTCCACTTTATACCTGGCCAAGTTTAAGGAAACCAAAAAGCTGTCAACGCGTTTGCTAGGCCAGCTATCATCAGGTTAATGTGTTTTGGTTGTCTAACTAATTCTAGTAATCTTTATTGAACCACACTGGACTGTACTCATTTTGTGCAATAAATATGCTCTTTGGGAAGGCTTGAACTAATAGCTCGCTAATAAGAGTCAACTAACAGGACAGTGCAGTGGTGCAGCAGTAGCATTGTCTCATCACAGCAAGAGGTTCTTTGGTTCGATTCTTGGCTGGAGTGCCTTCTGTGTGGCGTCTTAATGTCCTCCCTGTGTTTGTGTGGGTTTTCTCTGAGTACTCTGGTTTACTCCCATGTTACAAAGACATGCATCTGGAGCATTTCTCCCTGGGCATCTGCTGAAAATTAGCTTTGTTCCAAGTCAGACTTTCCTGGTAAATAAAAAAATACCACTTTGATGCAGTTTGCCACTTCCTTGGTGCTTGATGGAAAATGTTACGTGCTATATAAAATATTAGATTATTATATTTTCTGTGAATATGATAGCTGTAAAAGCAGTGAGGAGAAGTAAGGCTATTACACATGTTAAGAACAGAAAACTAATAGTATACTGCTTTAAAAGACTCCTTTAACTCTCCTAGATCATACCAAGCTGAGCTGCCTGCGTTATAAGATAGTGACCTTATCAGGGCAGTGTCAGTCCTGGCTGCAAACTCAGCTGATTCAAAAGTGTATGACAACTTCCAGGACAGTGCTTGCTGTTTGTGACAGCTTCCAGGACAGTGCTTGCTGCTTGACCGGAGTTAAAAGCTATTTAGATGTAATGTATGTTACAGTGGTTTTGTTGTGCATTCCAGCCTGTATCAATCCCTAAACAAAATAAGACATTGTTATTTCATGGGTAGAAGAGGGCATTATTTTTTGAGGTGGGCTTCAATTGTCTGACAGACCCTAGTGATAATGACCTACCTAGACTGCTGAAGACAATATTAGGGAATATGGGACCTATAGATAGGAGGTGCATATTTCAGTAACAAGTCTGCATTGTTCTATGCCCACTACTTACCTGAGTGAAGATATTTACGAGGACTGATAGATGTATAGGTCAAACTCTTTGATGCAGAGAATTCAGGTTTTTTGTTACTCTACCACTTTCATTGGATCATGTACCCCAATATGTTAATCTGAGTCCACAGTATGAGACATCTTAACCCCAAATTAGTAAAACAACTGAACCCATAATAATAAATTACAGAGATTTGGTAATGGACTTAGAACAAATCAGTAAAGGAAAGTCCTTCCCCCTGATCTTTTATGGGAACAGTCAAGAACCATGCTCAGTTGTTCAGGGGAGTTAACTGAGCCTTGAAGCAGTATCGTGCAAATGGAGGCAACTATGTGCAAAATCCAGGTGTTCTGCAGCATGAGGGGGCAACTTAGTACCTCCAGGATTATTTAAGGAGTCTTACAGTTCAAAAAATAAATAAATAAATGCAAGAAAATCAGACAGAGTAGTCCATGAGAGGATGACAAAAGTAACACTGATCACTGAAATTATTACACCCAGTCATTACAGTATCCTATGTACAGAGAGAAACAAAGTCATAAAATACCAGGATTTGCAGGCAGAAATGAGAGCAATGTGGAAGAAAGATGCCCAAACAGTTCCAATAGCAGTAGGAGCAATAGGTCTCAAAAAAAAAAATTACAGTCATATTCAGATATGCTACCTACGCGGTGGTGGTGCTGCGGTAGCGTTGACGCCTCACAGTAAGATGCTGTCCGGTTCAATTCTTAGCTAGAGTGTCTTCTGCGTGGAGATATGCATGAATGGGCATACCTTCGTTGAAGGTTGTGCATCAGGGCTGGCAACTCAGCACGTAAAAATCAACTGCCAATCATTAGCGGACCGGAGTTCTGCTGTGGAGACCCCTAACCGGGAAAAGCCGAAAGACACAACAACATTTAGATATGCTACCGATACATGTAACTCGACATGAAATACAGAAGGAGTCAGTTCTGGGCACATTGTGGGTGCTGTGAAGAACACTTTTTGGCTAACATCAAAGAATGAAACAATACTATTTCATGAACTTTAATCATACTTTGACTTAAGAATGGAGTCCATTCCCGTCAAGGTACTAAAACCCCCAAAGACTTGGAGAAATTAAATCAAGGGATTCAGATGTGAAGTGAGACCAAGTGGGACTAGGGAAATGACAAGTTCCCTACCCTACATCAGTAAATTAACTCTACACTTCAAAGGAAAACAATGTTACAGTTAGAAACACTGTGTTGGAGGTAACCAGGCCCTTTTACTGAAAGAGTATGGAATCTGATGAACTGTGGTTAGATAAAATGTGACACAGGTAGAATATGCAGCTATGGGGCTCAAAGCTACATGGTAAAGACAAGTCATTACAGACACTGACAGCATATTTAGGGGCTCTATGGGGCTCAAAGCTACATGGTAAAGACAAGGCATTACAGACACTGACAGCATATTTAGGGGCTCTATGGGGCTCAAAGCTACATGGTAAAGACAAGGCATTACAGACACTGACAGCATATTTGGGGGGCTCCGTGGGGCTCAAAGCTATATAGTAAAGACAAGGTATTGCAGACACTGACAGCATATTTAGGGGCTCTATGGGGCTCAAAGCTACATGGTAAAGACAAGGCATTACAGACACTGACAGCATATTTGGGGGGCTCCGTGGGGCTCAAAGCTATATAGTAAAGACAAGGTATTGCAGACATTGACAGCATATTTAGGGGCTCTATGGGGCTCAAAGCTACATGGTAAAGACAAGTCATTACAGACACTGACAGCATATTTAGGGGCTCTATGGGGCTCAAAGCTACATGGTAAAGACAAGGTATTGCAGACACTGACAGCATATTTAGGGGCTCTATGGGGCTCAAAGCTACATGGTAAAGACAAGGCATTACAGACACTGACAGCATATTTGGGGGGCTCCGTGGGGCTCAAAGCTACATGGTAAAGACAAGGTATTGCAGACACTGACAGCATATTTAGGGGCTCTATGGGGCTCAAAGCTACATGGTAAAGACAAGGCATTACAGACACTGACAGCATATTTGGGGGGCTCCGTGGGGCTCAAAGCTACATGGTAAAGACAAGGTATTGCAGACACTGACAGCATATTTAGGGGCTCTATGGGGCTCAAAGCTACATGGTAAAGACAAGGTATTGCAGACACTGACAGCATATTTAGGGGCTCTATCAAGGTTATGTGATCAGAAGTAGTAAAAGGCTCAGAAAAAACAAAACCCTTTTTCCGCCTGGCTGAAATGGTGCAGTTGAAAATAAACTAAATGATGTATCAAAACAGTAATCCCAACAGTTTATTCAAAACAATTTGGTCAAGCACTTTCTTCCAGGAAGCCTGGATTTCATCAGAACCAATTAAATATTTCAAAGACCCCCATTTTAAAAAGTGTAGAACTACCAATCAAAAACACTTAAACCCATACATGTGATAACATTTTAAAATGCCACAAATTAATTAGTTTATATGTACAGTACAAATATATTATATACATAACACAATTATAATTCAAAATGCCAAAGCTCTAAATTTTAAAAATGGCATAATGGAAATATATTTGTTAATACCAGGGGCGTGAGCAGCATTTAATCTTATTTGCCATTTCATTTTGGCTCTTTCAAGTGTATTGGCCCAATCACCCCCTAAAATCCATATAAACAATTTCTAAAATGCCAAATAAAAATTTTGTACAACCTGGATTACTATTTAAATGTCTAAAAAGGGCATTATTTGTGTTTTTCTGTTTAATGGCGTGTAAATGTTCATACATTCTTCTATGGAGAGTCCTTTCCATTTTCCCTATGTAAAAACTAGAACAATGTTGGCACATCGCCAAATAGACACAACCCTTAGTTCCACAATTGTCCACAACTGTTTTCACCCTTACACCAAATTCACCAATATAGAATAATGAATCCTTAAGAATGTATTTACAATAGTTACAATGCCCACAACCAGTAGTGCCTTTGTCAGACACACATCTGAACAAAATAGGATGTTCAAACAAAAATTTTAAGTTAACATTAGTTTTAAACATGAAGCTTGGATTATTCACCAAAATTGACTGAAGTTCTTTATTAGCCCTGAGCAAAATCCAATTCTTACATAAAATGTCCTTGACTTTTTGGCTATTGCTACCAAAAGTTAAAACCTTACTACTTACATATCCATCAGACTTGACTGTCTCCCCACGATTTTCCGTAAAATTTGTTTGTTTGTTTGAATTTGTTTTCCAGGGTAGTAGACTGACCAGTTCTGACCAATTGCAATCTTAGCCCAGGGTCAAACACTGACCAGACATACAAAATAGGCAAGAGTACAATAACAACACAAGCCAGTAAAACAGTACAATGATAGATTAATGCTTAGGATATGTAATAAATCCTGGTAGGTGCTACAGGTATCCTGCATAAACATATTGGGAAACAATATGCAGCCATATTCTATAACATCTTTAAGTCATTGTTGGTATAACAGCAGAGGTTTACTGGAACCAAATATTTACTTAAAACAGTTAACAGTGAATCAAGAATAAGTTTCGATGTCTAGAAACATGGGTCTATATTAGAAGCACAAAAATGCTTCTGAGCGAATATGGAAACAGCTACACCTATTCATCGAATCGCATTTAATGTTTATGGTGTTAAATTATTTTTTTTAGCGAACAGCTGCTTAAGTTTTTTCACCTAGGGAAAAATTCAATTACTTGGCCGTTCGCTATTTTCAGGTTTTGTGCATTATGTGTCGACTTTTATGTAGTCGCGCATATGCACTTTCGTTATTATAATATAGACCCCAGAAAAACATTTCTTAAAAGATGGTACTAGACTGACATAATTGTAACAATCGCCACTACACTTCTGGATCTACAACAGCTATCTTTATATGGAGTAACACTCATCACAAATAAATGGACTGCATGCACAGTTATATGAAGGAGAAAAAAATAACAAAGTATTTCTACTTGCACAGATGTTATCTTTTAAACATTCTGGTAAAACCTTCTCTTAATGTTGTGACTTTCTTTCAATAATTTGAAAGTATGTTCCATGATCCATAAACATAAACAAAAGCACATCAGATTTTACATATCTTCAGTAACTACACTGCTTACACTTTTGGGAGAGCATATTAAAAGAAATATAAAGCGTTTGTTCACAGTTAAAATTTCTGGAACTGAAACAGTTTATAAATGGAATATGGCTGACACTTTTGGCCTACAAGTTTCTGAAAAGAACTGAAGAAAATGCCCCTTTTAGGCAGTAATAATTGAGATGGGGAAAATGATCAGCCAACACAGTTCCCTTGGCTTTCACTTTAGGTGAGTATGCTGTAAAATGAGATGTACCGCCAGGAGGAGCAGAAATGACAGAATGATAGCCGTCACCCGCATCAGCAAGAAGAGGGCTCCGACACTGCTGATGAAGCTCGACTCACAGTCCATGTTCTTCGTAAATGTAATATTCCTTTCCTCAGTCATGTTAGCAGCATCTGAAAAAGAAAAAAAACATGTCTAAGTAAAGTATAAGGGAAAGCCTCGTGCAGGTGATATATTTCCCAGTTCCCAATCCATACATAATCTCACCAACATTGTGTATAGCTTTACCTGGAACAAACTGTAAGATATGGAGTGCGTTTCAATAAATGAAATAGAAAAAATGTGTGGCTTCCTCTCAATTCAAATACTTTCTGTAGATGGATTGGACACTCTGGACTGGCTATGGATGTGAATGCAAATTTGTGGTGCAGAAGAACAACATTGACATGGCTAGCCACCTGATGGTGTGAACGTTGGCTTGGGTGATGGTCACTGTTAATGTGACACCCTAATCCCATGCAGAAAAATGGAAAAAAGGGGTCGTGGATGGATGTATGGAATTAAAAAAGGGGTCATGGATGGATGTATGGAATTAAAAAAGGGGTCATGGATGTATGTATGGAATTGTGCTTTTACTTGTATTCATGTGTGAAACATTGTACTCCAATGACACTGCATTGATTGTGAAGGTGTGATCATTCCAGAATATGCCTTTTGTATATGAATGTGTACTTATGCTAAAAAGGATCTAATTCAATCTGTATTATGAGATATTTGACTGCATTTTTTTTTCTTTGTAGATTTTCTTTTTTTCATTTTCGTCAAGCGATACTATATTCCTGTGCAGTCCTCATGCATAGTGCACTTTTCTTCCCACCAGCAATTAGCTGTATCCACTTTCTGCTCTCACCCTATACTTCCCCCAACAGTCCATTTGTACATTATTTTCCATTGTTTATCCCATTCTCTGTTATTAGTGTGATGTTGTAGTACTGTAACACCTACTTCCATTCTTTTCTCATAAACTCCCTCCCTCTTGTCCTCAATTTGAGCAGTTTTTGCCTTATTCTGTCTTGTGCAGGTCTTGTTGTGGTAACTTTCATCTTTTTTCCAACTCTTTGTGATAATAATTTTGATCTCAGATGACGTGAACCCTCACATCCTTAGCTCCTTGTCCTCTAATTGTCTACCTTCTTATCGACCCCCCCGTTACATACCTCCTAAGAGTTTCCTCCATCTTGTAAAATATGTCTTTCCATACCCCCTGCCTTTTTTCATACCTCCTCTGCCCATTGACATCCCCAGAACACACGCATCATTCCTGTCTCTATTTCTCTACATGTCCAGCACTGCCCATTGACATCCCCAGAACACACGCATCATTCCTGTCTCTATTTCTCTACATGTCCAGCACTGCCCATTGACATCCCCAGAACACACGCATCATTCCTGTCTCTATTTCTCTACATGTCCAGCACTGCCCATTGACATCCCCAGAACACACGCATCATTCCTGTCTCTATTTCTCTACATGTCCAGCACTGCCCATTGACATCCCCAGAACACACGCATCATTCCTGTCTCTATTTCTCTACATGTCCAGCACTGCCCATTGACATCCCCAGAACACACGCATCATTCCTGTCTCTATTTCTCTACATGTCCAGCACTGCCCATTGACATCCCCAGAACACACGCATCATTCCTGTCTCTATTTCTCTACATGTCCAGCACTGCCCATTGACATCCCCAGAACACACGCATCATTCCTGTCTCTATTTCTCTACATGTCCAGCACTGCCCATTGACATCCCCAGAACACACGCATCATTCCTGTCTCTATTTCTCTACATGTCCAGCACTGCCCATTGACATCCCCAGAACACACGCATCATTCCTGTCTCTATTTCTCTACATGTCCAGCACTGCCCATTGACATCCCCAGAACACACGCATCATTCCTGTCTCTATTTCTCTACATGTCCAGCACTGCCCATTGACATCCCCAGAACACACGCATCATTCCTGTCTCTATTTCTCTACATGTCCAGCACTGCCCATTGACATCCCCAGAACACACGCATCATTCCTGTCTCTATTTCTCTACATGTCCAGCACTGCCCATTGACATCCCCAGAACACAAGCATCATTCCTGTCTCTATTTCTCTACATGTCCAGCACTGCCCATTGACATCCCCAGAACACACATATCATTCCTGTCTCTATTTCTCTACATGTCCAGCACTGATTATTTTTCCTCTTTCTTTTATCAGCCTTTCTGGAGTTATATACCATCTGTCTAATGTCTTCAGCTTCAGGTCCCACAGCTCATATATCTTCTGAATTTCATCCTTTCTTCTAATATGTTTATATATCATTCTACATTTTTGTTTTGTATTTTTCTCCAGTTTTTTTTCCAAGGTGTCCTTCTCTTCTTTTCCCCCACTGTTTCCTCCTTCCACTTTCTGTTTTTCTTCTCACTTTTCACCTTTTTCTATTCATCCTTCAGCCTTAAGTACTTCCACCACTCTGTTTTTAGTATACTGTATTGTCCTAGGCCCTCTAAACTATTACATACATCTATTTATTTATTTATCAAATGTGTTAACTGGGGTAGAGCACTGATCAATTCTGATCAGTTTCAGTCTCAGCAGATGTGTACCGTCTGCTTCCCCCCTCTTCCCTCTCCATATCTAACTTATCTTTTATCCCATATCATTTCCATTTCTCCTTCTGATTTCATCCAAAGATCCTCACCCATTTCCCCATAAATCTTGTTCTGTACCTTCTCTCGAAATATTTTGGAAAAGGGAGTGTAGTGGTATTGGCTAATACGTGCAAACTGGATTACGGGAAGGAGGTAAGAATTAGCTATATAACAGGAAAGGGAGGGATTTGAGGGTAGAAGGAAACAGGTGGTTAGGTATAAAGGAAATGATATGGGGGGTGGGCGGGAGAGGAGCGGGGCTACATCAGAGATGGAGGTTGTGCCAAAACCCCCCAAAAACAATCAGTGAGTACTATTATGTTAGAAGAGAAGGATATTTGCCAAATGCAAGGTGATAAAAAGCAATATTTTCCTTGTCTATAGTTCTAATTTACAAGGGAGCCATTTTATTCATTGGGAATGGGATTGAAACAGTAAGAGTTATGCCAGACAGAGTTGTGTATTTTGCTTTCAAATTATTAGACTGAGAATATGTAGAATCAGGGAGGGGGGAAGGTGGATAAAAGAAGGTCAGGTAGTACAATGGGTAGGCGTTCGAGGTAATGTGCTCACCAGGGTTAGCTAGCATTGCAAGAAACCACTAGTATAAGTAAAAAGAAAAGATTTCACTTATTTATGGCACATTAACATCTTATTCATACTTTATAGTGTCTTTTTGGTTGGTGGATGCTTGCCATTTGTTGCTGTGTCCATTCTGGATACAGGATCTTTTTGTCCACAAATAGGCACTGGGTTACTGGCTTGTCTTACTGGTAAAGGGGGGAGTTTATAGCTGTCTTTTTGGTTGGAGGACACTTGCTGTTTGTTGCTGTGTCTGTTTTAGATACAGGATCTTTTAGCCCATGAACAGGCACTGGGTTACTGGCCTGTCTTATTGGTAAAGGCAGAAGCTGGTGAGCATGCTATTGCTGCAGCTGCATGGCCAGGGAGGGCTAGTAGGTATATCAGTATGGGAATGAATGTTGCTACATCCAGACAAGGTAATCTGATTCTCTAGAATTCTATTTTAATCTATGCAAATGAATTTTATTAATTAATCTCCAAGTAACATACTCCTCACATAATCTTTAGCTACCTCTTTACAAACAAACCCCACCATATGGACGTCCAAGGAACTCTCGGATAAAACTGGGTTGCACTGCATGGCTAGGCTTGTAAAGACCCTGGTGGTTGTTAGCCTAGTGTAAATTTAAGAATGTATGGATCCTATTTTATTTATTTATTTTATTTTATTTTACATTTGTTAACCGGGGGTGTCTGACTGAGCTGAAAAGGCTCTTTTTCAGCAGAGGCCTGGGGAGAAAAGCTCTGCATAGAAAAATTACAGATACATTTAGAAATTTAGACATGATCAGTGTACAAACAAATTAAAATAGACATATTTTTACAGTGGTATGCAGCACATTAACAGTTACAGTGGAGAGAACAAACAAGAAAATATTAATTTAAAAATAAAGGTAATCAATAGATTTGTCGTGTACAGCTGAAATTTGGAACATAGTTAGAATACATACATAGTACACAGGTACAGTCCATACATTGTACATTAGCCAATGTTTGTGAGTAAGAGTGAAAACTATTATCAAGTACTCTAGGTTTAGTATGTGTATCTTATCCGCTTTCACTTCTGATCATAGTTTATATTTTCTTTTTTTTTTAAAACAAGTTTATTAGTTTTAACATACAAAATATAGTTTATATTTTCTGAGGACTTGGTAGGATGCCTAATCCCTCTGGCATATTTAGGTGCAGCACCTCCATCTTTTTGTCAAATTTGGTACTGAGGCTGAGCCTACCTGCAATATTAGGTCTGACATACAGGTAGAGCTGCACTGCCATGTGACTATTGGGCATAAATGCTCCACCTGTAGGGCAGACTGGCAAATGCAGGAATAATGGCCAGCATAGCTGTCAAGCCTGTAGTCATCCTGTCTGAGAAGAGAGAGGAGAATGCTTGGCCACTAGCCTGCTAGGAAAATAGATCTATTTTTAACAATACAGCAATGTGAGCCATTCCCAGATAAGGTCAGGGGATGGATCAGGGGGTAAGTAAAATGCCCCTGGCCAAAATAACTCAGAACAACTCTAGGGCCCACAGAATTGTAATGGCATATTATGGAAGTAGATTGTCAGGCCTTTCTTCTGCACAGATAGTGCTGCCCAGATGTGCCGCACACAAGTTTTGAACTGAGGTGTATCAGTTGGTAATCCTGCATCTTAACCTCTGTACTACCAGTCTTGGTGGGTCAGAGGATACATAACCTGAAATGTTCAGTACATCTCCATCTGTATGTGGAACTAGGTACTGCAGGGCTTCTGGCTTTCCACAAGGAACTTCCTGCAGTACTCGTCCCACATTCAGGTGGAGATGACAGTCTGCCAACATGTCTCATTCGCTTTAATGGATTTCTCTATTTCAGTAGCCTTGTACACTGGCAAACCTCACCAATATACAATGCTGACTTCATTCAGCATAGAGATTCCTTTTAAGGGATCAAGTGTAGGTCTCTGGCAGTCCCCATTCATTTAGTGGAAGTTAACGGAGACTTCTAGAACACTGTCTTTTAGACTCAGATGTTACGCCATGCCTAACACCTTTTGGAATTTGGCCCTGAGTAGCCAGCGAAAATAAAACATCACCCAGCATACAATCATGTTCAGTTTTCACTTGCAACTTTAACATCAAGAGAATAAGTGAAAGGGAAAAACATTACAGAATGAAGATATGTGGAAAGAGTAGCAATGCAGTTAACATGTGATTTCAATGTCTCAGTATAATTCCGTGTAAGAATTTGGATCAATGTACAATTACACAGTGCAATTTGAAATTTGGCACAGTTTTAAGAATTGTTTGGCAATAACATCTGGTACTCAGGCTTTAAAATCGTGAGACTTTGCAAGTCTGGTAATTTGTCAGTTGACTCTGAATTAGTCTAATCACCTGTATTATTCTGAAGTTAATGTGTCACATTGATCACCATTTCTGCATGTTGCATTGCTGTCTTCAAACTTGGCTTTAGACACACTACAATAACCGTTTGTATGTTGTTCTTACTGAAGGCCGCGATGGTGCAGCAGTTAGCATTGTCGCCTCACAGCAAGAGGTTCTCCCGTTTGATTCTCGGCTGGATCACCTTCTGTGTGGAGTCTGCATGTCCTCCCTGCAGGCCGAGTGACGTATAAAGACATGCAGGTAGGTGCATGTGTGAATGGGTGTGCCTTCCTTGAAGGTTGGGCGTTGGGCTGGCAAATCAGCACTGTAAAAATCCACTGCCAATCATTAGCGGATGGGAGTTCCGCTGTGGCGACCCCTAACCGAGAAAATCCAAAAGACTCTATGTGCCTGTTCTTTAAGAGAACTAAATGTTCTTTCTATACTCCTTAGCTTACCTCCCTGGGACTTCACTGAAAAAAATACCTACCCATATGGTCATTCTTGGTTAACAAATGTAAATAAAATACATTGATATTGTAGTTGTTGCCTTTACTTTCTCAGAAGGATAATCACTGTGATGTTTTGTGTACTTCGTATGCAATACTCATCAATCATATCATCAGGCATCAGAAATACTCTGTCTAGGGATCTAAACCTCTTCTCTAACATCAACAGAACATTTTGGAGGGGAAAGGTATATTTTGCAAAGGATACCAGTGCTGTGGAGCAGATTCCCCATCCACAGAAAACAAAAGTCATCCCTGTCCATTTTCAAGTGCAACTTAGATCTAGGGATGGGAAACAGAACATTGATTCCAGGACTGCTTCATGTACTACTAATGGATAGAGGCAGCTCCTAATTGCTTTATCCCATGTATGGATCCCCTCAAATTATCTGTGGTATGATCCCATGTATTCTCATTAGGGGTGATATATAATTACTGACCATGGCGGTGATATATAATTACTGACCATGGCATGGGTAAGGTAATTATCTATGGTATGATCGCAGTTATTCTCATTAGGGGTGATATATAATTACTGACCATGGCATGGGTAAGGTAATTATCTATGGTATGATCGCAGTTATTCTCATTAGGGGTGATATATAATTACTGACCATGGCATGGGTATGGTCAGTCTATAACCAAATGGGATAGGTTATTTCAAGCACAAAAAGAGAAATTGGCTAGACGTAAAATGGCCCACAAGGGCAGCAAGCCTACAACTACCTGTAAATCTATGAACCTATACAAACTCTAAGTACTGTTTTGTTAAAACTGAAAATGTTGTGACTATGAGTTGTGTTCTGCTTAAACTTAATTTTACTGTTCATTCAAAGTCTGTTGTTAACAGTGAGTTTATCTGGTAAAAATGAGTTTGTTTTGCTAAATGTCTGCTTGTTACTGTATGACTAATTCTGGAGTTTTTCTTCCTAATACCCTCTCTAATTTGGACAGTGCAGTGGTGCAGCGGTAGTGTTGTCACCTCACAGCAAGAGGTTCTCTAGTTCGATTCTTGGCTGGGGTGCCTTCTGTGTGGAGTCTGCATGTCCTCCCTGTGTTCGTGTGGGTTTTCTCTGGGTGCTCTGATTTTCTCCCACTTACAAAGACATGCATCTGGAGTGTATCTCCCCGGGCCTCCACTGAAAATTGGCTTTGTTCCAAGTCGGACTTTCCCGGTTAACAAATGTTAAATAAAAAAAAATAATAATAAATAGGCATTGCTTAGTAGGGTTAATCACATAATGAATGCATACTTTTTTTTTTGTAAAAGAAATTTGCAAATGCAGAAGGAGGCAATGTTCTTTTAAGAAAAAAATTGAAATGTTCTTACGGCAGCATGACAACACTGTCAGGTTCAGCACGTTTGTTGCAGAACTCTGTGAATCTTTGATTATTATCTGATAGTTGCCGCTGTCCTTCAAGCGCAGCTGATCCATCCACAATGAGCCATTCTCAGGAGATAAACTAACCCGATTTTGGTATTTTTTCGATATGAAGCTCTTGTTGAATATTTCTGAAGAACCGTTAGCTGAAGTAACCTTCCGAAATGTGTGCATTAAGATAACTTCTGTCTCAGAGATAAATTCCCACTTGATCTGAAGGAATGTAAAAGGTTCGGAGAAGCTGTAGGAGACAGACAGCAGCACAGACTCCTGCTCAAATCCTTTAAAGTATGTCTGAGGAACATGCAGATAGACAGAGCCTAGAGTACCTACAGAAATGAAGGCAAGTTTTACTAAAATATTAACATTTATATATCAGTGCTGTGTCATAAATATTTTGAATCAGATTAGAATTACTTTTGATGCACAAAACACTTCTTGCATGTCTGTGGTGACTGTTTTTGAACAATTCTGTCATATGTTTACAAACCATGTGCATGTGAACTCTGCTCAAGATTAAAAGAAAAGGAATTCCAGAGACATTTACAGTCCCTTTTACAAGGCAGGTAACCCCCTCATCACAACGTTTTTTTAGTGTATCAATTCCTGGGTTGTTGCTGTGCAGGGGAGGGGAATGTCTGCAGTTTTGCTATCGGGTCATACCTCTCAACCTCTTAGCCCAAGAAATCTAGACAAAGCCTGACATAATGGGGGACAAAGGCCCAAAAATAGGGACAGATTTTAAGTATTGCTCTTGTAAGCTTAAAAGTAGCTAGACTAACATGATTTGTGTTAAAATTCATTTTCTAAAGGATATAAAGTCTGAAACTCAAACATATGTCATTATTTACTGACTTTAATCCTCAGATCACCCCAGTCATTTGCCAGAAAACCACATATTTCCAAAGGAACAGACAGAAAGTTTGAGGCAAAAATCTGAACATTCTGTGAAAATCTAGACAATTGAGAGGTATGTTGTCAGGTGTATTTCACACTCATGTCATTTTCAACCACTTTATACTGCATTTTGTAATACCCACATTTAGGTATTTTAGGGGTCAATTCATGAATATTATGAAATGGCTTTCAGCATGGTACCAAGGTAAAACTCATACTATGTCAACTCATGGCTAAAATGTGACAGGCTTTTTGTTTCATGAAACTGAAGAAACCTGACTTCAGTTATTTACCTAAAAGCTGATTTGGGCTGACGATATCATATGAAATACATCATTGTCATTGTTGAATCTTTGCAGTAAGAGTGCATTCAACTGAGGAATACGTTGGCAACATTATTGTGTATTTGGACTACAAATATTTTCACAGTCAAATTGTTAATAAATACAAAGACTTACAGCTACCATTCAGTGCATCTGTTTTTGTGGATTTCTGTTACAAAAGTGGTACACACTACCAGTACACACGTGCACATATTTCACATATGAACTTCATGTATGCACACTTCTTTTATTTTACATTTTTAGCTGTGGCAAAAGAACACCATAGATTTGAACAGAGGTACTTAGTCAGTGTGACAAATTGAAATGCTGCCAGCCCAGCTACCTGCAATTGTGTAAATAATTATGTAATTTGCGAATATTAATATGATCCATAGGCTTGTCTTACAAATGTAAGAGAACTATATGTTATGTGGATATTAAACTACTGGTGCAGAAGTGTGTGTTGAACTGTATGTTATGTACTGAGCTTCAAAAATGTAACCACATTGTACCCTGCTGGAAAGAGCAGAAATGTGTGTAAACTATATACCTGTGCAGATGTATGTTTTAATGGTAGAAGTTGGAACATACAGAGTTAACTTGCAAAACCTCAAGAAAATAAGTGGAAATAGTGGAAATTGTTTTACGATTCTGTTATCTCTGTTTCAGCTCAGAGCAGACACAATGTCTAGAGTTGGAGGTTTTTGTATTGTCTTGAAACAGAAATTATTACTAGGTTTCAAATGTAAAAGTGTTTAACTGTTTTATGACTTCCAGTTCTTGGCAAACTTCTGAGGGATATGTACCTCTGACACAGAGGTGCTAAATTCTACATTTCTGTTAGCCTGGGAACTGAAGGCAGGTGACAAAGAGTGATGTCATCCCAGCTAACCCAGCAGTAATGTGTATTATTAATTTAAGAACAATCTCAGAGAGTGAGTCTGTGCATTTTGTATTTGACTTTGGATCTGAAAACATCCATTCAGCACTTCTCATCTGCATTTGCCTTGATAATAGTAAGTAACTAGGGTACAGTGATTTCTGTTAGAGATAGACAGGAATATAGTGAAGATTAGTTTAGATGGTTTCTGTATTTATTTGAGACAGTCTTGCAATGTTGTTTTAAAATATTTCCTGTGATTCTGAACTCTGTAGTTACTGTATTGTTTTGAGTATTGTCTTGCTCTTTTATTATTTATTATTAAATATAGTTGAACCCTTTAATTGTGGCTGGTTTGTTTAGAGATACTTACGCTCTTAGAGTACTTGCATATGTACTTGGTGACACTACATGTCACTCTTAAATAGCCTTGCAAGTCTTGGTCACAATTACCATTTGGATAATAGTAACATTACACAGTAAGATTGGAGTCGCGGTGGTGCAACTGTAGCGTTGTCGCCTCACAGCAAGAAGTTCTCCCGTTCGATTCTCGGTTGGAGTGCCTTCTGTGTGGAGTCTGTATGTCCTCCCTGCAGTTGAGTAACGTTCAAAAGACATGCGTAGAATGGGCGTACCTTTGTTGAAAGTTGGGCGTCGAGCTGGCACCTCGGCACCATAAATATCTACTGCCAGTCATTAGTGGACCGGAGTTCCGCTGTGGTGACCCCTAACCAGGAGAAGCCGAAAGAAGAGTGAACACAGTAAGATTGGTCAGTATTTGAGAAGGGCCTTAAAGTAGCTGATAAGGGGATCTGGTGGCAGTACTAACTACCTTATGGTCTGGGCAGAAGGGGGCACAGCTAGTAAACCTGTGCCAGCTTTTCCCAGGTGTTTGTGTATAAATTAAATCTCAAAGTGTGTGTGTGTGTGTGTGTGTGTGTGTGTGTGTGTGTGTGTGTGTGCATATCAGCTACGTGGGTAGGGACATGAAGCACTGGTTGGACAGAGAGGATGCCGGGAAGACTTGGCTTGGAACCCTGGCTGAGGACTCAACTCTATAGCTGTGCCACTGGGGAGTCTTATTGGGGATCTGGAGAAAGAGGTTCATAGGTTCATAGGTTCATAGGTTCATACTAGGCTATCTGCCCAAGGGCATTTATAAGCCTAGCCCATAGTTATGTGGCTTTGCCACCTTTAGTTTAAATAAAAACTATGCCTATCATTTTTCTGTGCCTCTGTCAAGCAGTGACACTGAAGTAATCCCTGGGGTATATCTGATCTGCATCCCATCCATTGGTCAAGATTCCTCTTGAACAAGGCCAGCGAGGTGCTCTGCCTCACATGTTCCACAGCATAGGGAGTCTCTGGGTGATGAATCTGTCCCTCCAGCATGATCTATTTATAACCGTGTCAAGGTTTAAGTCTCCGCCCTTGTGGTTCTGAGGGATCTAGATTTTTGAGGTGAAGCATATTCATCAAATCTGGGTTTGACATGGCCTTATATGTCAGGCACAGGTCACCTCTGAGCAAGCGGTATGAGACTGAATAGAGCTGGAGTTCTTTCAGTCGGGCAGCATAAGACATATTTTTGAGACCCTTTATCCTTTTGGTGAGGAACTTTTGGGGCCTTTCAAGCTGCAGCAGGTGTCTGGTCAGATACATTCGAGCGGGGCATTGTACTCAATCATAGGTCTAATGAGTGATGAATACAGGGGATGACCTTGATCTAGATGTGAATCCCTTCATGATCAGGTGGGCGATATAGAAGGTTTTCCTAAGTACTTTAGCAACATGAGTGTCAAGCGAAGGCTACTGTCAACTTGGGTCCCCAGATCCCTGATGACTTTTCTGTGCTCAGTGGATTGCCACCTATATGGTAGCTAGGAGTAACCTTGTTTTTCGAAGTATGACTATGCATTTTGGCGTTTAACTTCAGGCCATGGCTCTGGCACCAGTTATCCATTTCTGTGAGGCCCTTCTGGAGGATATCTGTGTCAGATGTGTTTTCGACTATGGGTTTGCAGTCATCTGCAAACTTTGTCCATAACCCTCCTGTGTTTGCTTGTACTTCAGAAAGTAGATGCCGAACAAGAGTGGACCCAGGACTGAGCCCTGTGGGACACCACTTGTGACAGGCTTTGAGTCTGACATGGCTCCAGCAACTCTGACCCTGTGGGTTCTGTCACTTAGCCAGTTTGCAACCCATCTTGTGATGTATGGGTTTACATTCAAGCTGATGAGTTTTCGATGATACCTGAGTGGGGTATTGTGTAAGGCCTTTGCCAGGTCGAGGTAGGCTGTATGGACTGCCTTTCCCTCATCAATGGTCTTGGTGACTGTCTCGAAAAAGTCAACCAAGTTTAAGAGGCAGGATCTGCCTTTGACAAAGCCAAACTGGGTTGGATCCAAAGTCTGCAAGTTCCTATGTCTTTATTTATGAGTTCCATTATGATCCTCTCCATGGCTTTGCAGATAAGGCTTGTCAAGCTAATGGGCGGTAATTTCAGGGTCTGTGGAGGCACCGCCCTTATGAAGTGGGACCACAGTGGCCACTCCTTGGATGCGTATCCTGAGGTGAGGCTAAGATTAAACAGCTGTCCTAACTGTGGGTTTAATTCCTCGTTGAGTTCATGAAGCACACAGCCGGGGACACCATCCGTCCCATGGATGCTGTGTTTTTGCCTTAGTGAGGGCAGTTCTCACCTGGGCGTTGGAGATGTTTGGGGCTACAATCCTCTGGAATAGATATCTCTCCCTTTGGGGGAGAAGTTTGCACTGAACCTGTCAGCCAGTATGTTAGCAATGTGTGTAGGTTCAGTAATTTTCACATCATTTTGAACTAATTCTGAGCATATCTGGGAGTTTCCTCCTAGGTTTCTAACATAGCTAAAGAAGGCCTTATGATTGTCCTTAGAGTCCTTGGCGATTTTTCTCTCAAAATTTGCCTTGGATGATTTTATGAGAGCTCTTAGTTTTTTACTTATAATGATCAAAGGTGTCTTACCTTTCAAGGATTTTGCTCTATCTTGTAGTAGCTTCCTCCTTTTGTTGTAGAGCTTGTTTATGGCTGGGGTCCACCAGACTGGATGCTTGCCTTTGGTACAGAGAGTCTTAGCTTTGTTTGGGATTGCCTGATCCATGCAGTCCTGTAGGTGCTGGTAGAAGGCATTTGTAAGTGATTCAGCGGTTTGAGTAATGTTTACCACTGGCTCAGGGGCCTTAAAGGAGACCACACTAGTTTTTAGAAGTGTGAAATCGGCTTTTGAGAAGTTTTTCACTGTGGTCTTTTTTGTTTCAGGTGGGGGCGGGATGAGGACCTCCAGCGAGATTAGTTTATGATCTGATCTCACCAGTGAGGGGTATACTTCCGGTGGAAGAAACCAGCCCCAGACTGACTCTTAAAGGAAATTGTACTTTACTGTGTATGTGCTTGTCATCCTCCAAATGTGGACGTCCCTCACTGGTGCTAGTGGTGAGGATAGAGACTCCTTGATTACTGGGCCAGTGCAGGGGCATCACAGTCAGTATTATGTTTCAGGTTAAACAAGTAAGGTAATTATGTAAAAATGTTTCTAAAAGTCTTTTGTACACAAATTACTTTTCACATTCAATAGACAGGACTGACATTAAGTATCCTGAGTAATTCTTTTTTTTTTATTATATTATATTATTGTGATATTACCATGTGATGCAGCACAACCTGATTATTGACAGCAATAATTTTCCAAATGCATTTTAATAAAGATATTTTTACCATTACCTATTTAGCTATGTAGCTATCTATGTATCTATCTACCTACCTAGTTATCTATCTGTCTATCTATCTATCTATCTATCTATCTATCTATCTATCTATCTATCTATCTATCTATCTATCCACCAGAATCCACCATTGTATCAAATAACACATACACAGCTACTTACCAACTATAAAATTATTCAACATCCATTTGCCTGTTCATCACTAAAAAACATTCTGCACAATTATGTTCCCATCGGTCACTGCGATCCAGTGACCAAAAACTCCTTTCTGTCCACAAACCTATCAAATCTGCTGGGCATTGTTTGTACTCCTACAAGATTGCTAAGGCTTAGAACTCTGTACCTGTATCCATTAGGTCAATACCCTCCCTCTCATCTTTCATATCCACGCTGAAAAACTTCCTAGCTAAATCTGCCTTTGTTCTTGCTTAAAATCAGGATACACTATATCCCTAATGTTCCCCATAACCAGATGTCAATAAATGACTCTCTCCATCTATCTATCTATCTATCTATCTATCTATCTATCTATCTATCTATCTATCTATCTCAAACTACATTGGCCTCCATTCTGGATTTATTCTCTAAGTAACAATTCTAAGGAACTGAGGATAGTGTGTCTATAGCTTTGCTGGGCATAATCCCCTCAGCCTCTACTTGACTGTTGTGTGACTCTGACTAAGTGACTCTGAGTAAACAGGACTACGCTCCTTTATGGTCTCCTAGAACACGTCTGATAACTACTTATAAACATATGAACTTTGACCTGGATAAGTTATTTACTGGGGTCTATAATGAATGGTGGAACTGTAACAACTGTATCTGTATCACTCAATAATATTGTTTGGACTTGAAGATAATATGAATGATTGACAGTAACTTATCCAGTTAACGTGTAAAATAATAAATAAATTAGTATATGCATACATACATCATTGAATGAATGAATGAATGAATAAATAAATAAGCAGATAAATACATGCATCTCTAGTCAGATGCCTGCTCCATCATCCCACTTGGAATACGAAATGTTTGTTCCTATAGCCAATGGTGCAGTCGGGCATCTGTTTTGGTGTTACACCAGCAAGTCATCCTTCTGAATCAATGGTCATGATCAGTCCCTCAAGCAATTCAGCCCATTTGTATAATTTATCAGTCTTGTGGTTTCTGATAAATACTTTCTGAGCTATGGTAACATTGCCAGTTATCTGTCATTCATTAGCTGCTGACATTATTTATGTATTACATTTCTCATTTCCACAAGTCTCGCAATAACATTTCTGATCTAATAGTAGTGAGTGATGACTGCATGTATGGTGTTACAGTAAGTTAGCAGAACATTGTTTCACTTCAAATGCAATGGAGTTCCATTGGATTAATTTCAGTTTCCTGAAATTGTTTAACGAAATCTTCATACATTTCTATCTAATTAGTATGAACATTTGAATAGCTTCCAGTAGGATTGTGGATACTACTCAAAACATGTTTAAAAAAAGAGTGACAAAAAGTGTGGCAAAATACAAGCACATTATCAGAGAAATAGTGTCAAATCTGTAGACTTCAATTAACTGTATTGCAAAATTCTACTACATAAGGTCATTTATTTTTGCTTCTGAAAAAGAGAGATATAAGAAGTATGTCATCTTTCATTATATTATTGATGCCACTAATATGATGGTCATTTAATGTGGTTTTCTGCGTACTAAATGATTTCAAAAATCAAGCTTGATGAAAAAAGATTCAGGAAATCAGGTGAAGGTGTAAATCAGGCCTGAGAATAGGGACATACCTCCAAAAATAGGTACATCACATGTAGGGGTTAATCAGGTCTGAAAAAAGGGCCATACCTTCAAAAATGGGTGCTTAACGTCTAGGGATAAATCAAGCATGAGAATAGAGCCATACCTCCAAAAATGGGTACATCACATGTAAGGGTTAAATACGCCTGAGAACAGGAATGTTCCCACAAAATCAGGACAGTTGAGAGATCTGTATCCCAGGCACCTGATGGTATCAAAAGCCTAGCTGAGCCCCCAAAGATGCTGTCCTGTGCATGTGATGTACCTTCCTCATCTGATGAAAGGGGAAGAAGACGTATGTGAGATAAAGGTGTAATGGTGTTGTAAGACAGATGTGCAATGGTGTTGTAAGATATATATGTGTAATGGTGTTGTAAGATATATATGTGTGTAATGGTGTTGTAAGACAGATGTGTAATGGTGTTGTAAGACATATATGTGTAGTGGCGTAATATCTATATGTGTGGTGGTGTTGTAAGATATATATGTGTAATGGTGTTGTAAGATATATATGTGTAATGGTGTTGCAAGATATATATGAGTAATGGTGTTGTAAGACAGATGTGTAATGGTGTTGTAAGATATATATGTGTAATGGTGTTGTAAGACAGATGTGTAATGGTGTTGTAAGACAGATGTGTAATGGTGTTGTAAGATATATATGTGTAATGGTGTTGTAAGACAGATGTGTAATGGTGTCGTAAGACAGAAGTGTATTGGTGTTGTAAGATATATATGTGTAATGGTGTAGTAAGATATATATGTGTAATGGTGTTGTAAGACAGATGTGTAATGGTGTAAGATATATATGTGTAATGGTGTTGTAAGATATATTTGTGTAATGGTGTAAGACAGATGTGTAATGGTGTAAGATATATATGTGTAATGTTGTAAGATATATATGTGTAATGGTGTTGTAAGACAGGTGTGTAATGGTGTTGTAAGACATATATGTGTAATGGTGTTGTAAGACAGATGTGTAATGGTGTAAGATATATATGTGTAATGGTGTTGCAAGATATATATGTGTAATGGTGTTGTAAGACATATGTGTAATGGTGTTGTAAGACATATATGTGTAATGGTGTTGTAAGACAGATGTGCAATGGTGTTGTAAGACATATATGTGTAATGGTGTTGTAATACATATATGTGTAATGGTGTTGTAAGACAGATGTGTAGTGGTGTTGTAAGATATATATGTGTAATAGTGTTGTAAGAAATATATGTATAATGGTGTAGTAAGATATATATGTGTAATGGTGTTGTAAGACAGATGTGTAATGATGTAAGATATGTATGTGTAATGGTGTTGCAAGATATATATGTGTAATGGTGTTGTAAGACAGATGTGTAATGGTGTAAGATATATATGTGTAATGGTGTTGCAAGATATATATGTGTATATATGTGTAATGGTGTTGTAAGACATATGTGTAATGGTGTTGTAAGACATATATGTGTAATGGTGTTGTAATACATAGATGTGTAATGGTGTTGTAAGACAGATGTGTAGTAGTGTTGTAAGATATATATGTGTAATAGTGTTGTAAGAAATATATGTATAATGGTGTAGTAAGATATATATGTGAAATGGTGTTGTAAGACAGATGTGTAATGATGTAAGATATATATGTGTAATGGTGTTGCAAGATATATATGTGTAATGGTGTTGTAAGACAGATGTGTAATGCTGTTGTAAGATATATATGTGTAATGTTGCAAGATATATATGTGTAATGTTGTTGCAAGATATATATGTGTAGTGGTGTAAGATATATATGTGTAATGGTGTTGTAAGACATATGTGTAATGGTGTTGTAAGACATATATGTGTAATGGTGTTGTAAGACAGATGTGTAATGTTGTTGTAAGATATATATGTGTAATGTTGTTGTAAGATATATATGTGTAATGGTGTTGTAAGACAGATGTGCAATGGTGTTGTAAGACATATATGTGTAATGGTGTTGTAATACATATATGTGTAATGGTGTTGTAAGACAGATGTGTAGTGGTGTTGTAAGATATATATGTGTAATAGTGTTGTAAGATATATATGTGTAATGGTGTAAGACAGATGTGTAATGGTGTAAGATGTATATGTGTAATGGTGTTGAAAGATATATATGTGTAATGGTGTTGTAAGACATATGTGTAATGGTGTTGTAATACATATATGTGTAATGGTGTTGTAAGACAGATGTGTAATGGTGTTGTAAGATATATATGTGTAATGGTGTTTTAAGACAGATCTGTAATGTAAGATATATATGTGTAATAGTGTTGTAAGATATATATGTGTAATGGTGTTGTAAGACAGATGTGTAATGGTGTAAGACAGATGTGTAATGGTGTTGTAAGACAGATGTGTAATGATGTAAGATACATATGTGTAATGGTGTAAGATAAATGTGTAATGGTGTTGTAAGATATATATGTGTAATGGTTTTGTAAGACAGATGTGTAATGTAGGATATATATGTGCAATGGTGTAAGACAGATGTGTAATGGTGTAAGATATATATGTGTAGTGTTGTACGATATACGTGTAGTGGTGTTGTGAGACATATATGTGTAATGGTGTTGTAAGACAGATGTGTAATGGTGTAAGACAGATGTGTAATGGTGTTGTAATATATATATTTGTAATGGTGTAAGATATATATGTGTAATGGTCTTGTAAGATATATATGTGTAATTGTGTAAGACAGATGTGTAATGGTGTAAGATATATATGTGTAATGGTGTTGAAAGATATATATGTGTAATGGTGTTGTAAGACAGATGTGTAATGGTGTTGTAAGATATATATGTAATGGTGTAAGATATATATGTGTAATGTTGTTGCAAGATATATATGTGTAGTGGTGTAAGATATATATGTGTAGTGGTGTAAGATAGTTATGTGTAATGGTGTTGAAAGACATATGTGTAATGGTGTTGTAAGACATATATGTGTAATGGTGTTGTAAGACAGATGTGTATTGTTGTAAGATATATATGTGTAATGTTGTTGTAAGATATATATGTGTAATGGTGTTGTAAGACAGATGTGCAATGGTGTTGTAAGACATATATGTGTAATGGTGTTGTAATACATATATGTGTAATGGTGTTGTAAGACAGATGTGTAATGGTGTTGTAAGATATATATGTGTAACAGTGTTGTAAGATATATATGTGTAATTGTGTAAGACAGATGTGTAATGGTGTAAGATATATATGTGTAATGGTGTTGTAATACATATATGTGTAATGGTGTTGTAAGACAGATGTGTAATGGTGTTGTAAGATATATATGTGTAATGGTGTTGTAAGACAGATGTGTAATGTAAGATATATATGTGTAATAGTGTTGTAAGATATGTATGTGTAATGGTGTTGTAAGACAGATGTGTAATGGTGTAAGACAGATGTGCAATGGTGTTGTAAGGCAGATGTGTAATGATGTAAGATACTTATGTGTAATGGTGTTGTAAGACAGATGTGTAATGGTGTTGTAAGATAAATGTGTAATGGTATTGTAAGATATATATCTGTAATCGTTTTGTAAGACAGGTGTGTAATGTAGGATATATATGTGCAATGGTGTAAGACAGATGTGTAATGGTGTAAGATAGATATGTGTAGTGTTGTAAGATATATGTGTAGTGGTGTTGTGAGACATATATGTGTAATGGTGTTGTAAGACAGATGTGTAATGGTGTAAGACAGATGTGTAATGGTGTAAGATATATATTTTTAATGGTGTTGTAAGATATGTATGTGTAATGGTGTAAGACAGATTTGTAATGGTGTTGTAAGATATATATGTGTAATGGTGTAAGATATATATGTGTAATGGTCTTGTAAGACATATATGTGTAATGGTGTAAGACAGATGTGCAATGGTGCTGTAAGATATATATGTTTAATGGTGTTGTAAGATATATATGTCTAATGGTGCTGTAAGACAGATGTGTAATGGTGTTGTAAGATATATATGTGTAATGGTGTTTGTAAGACAGATGTGTAATGGTGTTGTAAGATATATATGTGTAATGGTAAGATATATATGTGTAATGGTGTTGTAAGACATATATATGTGTAATGGTGCTGTAAGATGTGTAATGGTGTTGAAAGATATATGTGTAATGGTGTTGTAAGACAGATGTGTAATGGTGTTGTAAGATATATATGTGTAATGGTGTTGTAAGATAATATATATGTATAATGGTGTAAGATAGATATGTGTAATGGTGTTGTAAGACAGATGTGTAATGGTGTTGTTAGATATATATGTGTAGTGGTGTAAGATATATATGTGTAATGGTGTTGTAAGGTATATATGTGTAATGGTGTAAGATAGATATTTGTAATGGTGTTGTAAGACAGATGTGTAATGGTGTTGTTAGATATATATGTGTAGTGGTGTAAGATATATATGTGTAATGGTGTTGTAAGTCAGATGTGTAATGGTGTTGTAAGACAAAAGTGTATTGGTGTTGTAAGATATATATGTGTAATGGTGTTGTAAGATATATATGTGTAATGGTGTTATAAGATAGATGTGTAATGGTGTAAGATATATATGTGTAATGTAAGATATATGTGTGTAATGGTGTTGGAAGATATATATGTGTAATGGTGTTGTAAGACAGATGTGTAATGCTGTTGTAAGATATATATGTGTAATGTTGTTGCAAGATATAAATGTGTAGTGGTGTAAGATATATATGTGTAGTGGTGTAAGATATAGATGTGTAGTGGTGTAAGATATATATGTGTAATGGTGTTGTAAGACATATGTGTAATGGTGTTGTAAAACATATATGTGTAATGGTGTTGTAAGACATATATGTGTAATGGTGTTGTAAGATATATATATGTGTAGTTGTAAGATATATATGTGTAATGGTGTTGTAAGACAGATGTGTAATGGTGTTGTTAGATATATATGTGTAGTGGTGTAAGATATATATGTGTAATGGTGTTGTAAGGTATATATGTGTAATGGTGTAAGATAGATATTTGTAATGGTGTTGTAAGACAGATGTGTAATGGTGTTGTTAGATATATATGTGTAGTGGTGTAAGATATATATGTGTAATGGTGTTGTAAGACAGATGTGTAATGGTGTTGTAAGACAAAAGTGTATTGGTGTTGTAAGATATATATGTGTAATGGTGTTGTAAGATATATGTGTAATGGTGTTGTAAGATAGATGTGTAATGGTGTAAGATATTTATGTGTAATGTAAGATATATGTGTGTAATGGTGTTGGAAGATATATATGTGTAATGGTGTTGTAAGACAGATGTGTAATGCTGTTGTAAGATATATATGTGTAATGTTGTTGCAAGATATAAATGTGTAGTGGTGTAAGATATATATGTGTGGTGTAAGATATAGACGTGTAGTGGTGTAAGATATATATGTGTAATGGTGTTGTAAGACATATGTGTAATGGTGTTGCAAAACATATATGTGTAATGGTGTTGTAAGACATATATGTGTAATGGTGTTGTAAGATATATATGTGTAAAGTTGTAAGATATATATGTGCAATGGTGTTGTAAGACAGATGTGTAATGGTGTAAGATATATATGTGTAATGTTGTAAAATATATATGTGTAATGGTGTTGGAAGATATATATGTGTAATGGTGTAAGATATATATGTGTAATGGTCTTGTAAGACACATGTGTAATGGTGTTGTTAGGTATATATGTGTACTGGTGTAAGATATATATGTGTAATGGTGTTGTAAGACTGATGTGTAATGGTGTTGTAAGACAAAAGTGTATTGGTGTTGTAAGATATATATGTGTAATGGTGTTGTAAGATATATATGTGTAATGGTGTTGTAAGATAGATGTGTAATGGTGTAAGATATATATGTGTAATGTAAGATATATGTGTGTAATGGTGTTGGAAGATATATATGTGTAATGGTGTTGTAAGACAGATGTGTAATGCTGTTGTAAGATATATATGTGTAATGTTGTTGCAAGATATAAATGTGTAGTGGTGTAAGATATATATGTGTAGTGGTGTAAGATATAGATGTGTAGTGGTGTAAGATATATATGTGTAATGGTGTTGTAAGACATATGTGTAATGGTGTTGTAAGACATATATGTGTAATGGTGTTGTAAGATATATATGTGTAATGTTGTAAGATATATATGTGTAATGGTGTTGTAAGACAGATGTGTAATGTTGTCGTAAGATATATATGTGTAATGGTGTAAGACAGATGTGTAATGGTGTTGAAAGATATATATGTGTAATGGTGTTGTAAGACATATATGTGTCATGGTGTTGTAAGATATATATGTGTAATGGTGTTGTAAGACAGATGTGTAATGGTGTTGTAAGATATATATGTGTAATGGTGTTGTAATACATATATGTGTAATGGTGTTGTAAGACAGATGTGTAATGGTGTTGTAAGATATATATGTGTAGCAGTGTTGTAAGATATATATGTGTAATTGTGTAAGACAGATGTGTAATGGTGTAAGATATATATGTGTAATGGTGTTGTAATACATATATGTGTAATGGTGTTGTAAGACAGATGTGTAATGGTGTTGTAAGATATATATGTGTAATGGTGTTGTAAGACAGATGTGTAATGTAAGATATATATGTGTAATAGTGTTGTAAGATATGTATGTGTAATGGTGTTGTAAGACAGATGTGTAATGGTGTAAGACAGATGTGCAATGGTGTTGTAAGGCAGATGTGTAGTGATGTAAGATACTTATGTGTAATGGTGTTGTAAGACAGATGTGTAAAGGTGTTGTAAGATAAATGTGTAATGGTATTGTAAGATATATATGTGTAATCGTTTTGTAAGACAGGTGTGTAATGTAGGATATATATGTGCAATGGTGTAAGACAGATGTGTAATGGTGTAAGATAGATATGTGTAGTGTTGTAAGATATACGTGTAGTGGTGTTGTGAGACATATATGTGTAATGGTGTTGTAAGACAGATGTGTAATGGTGTAAGACAGATGTGTAATGGTGTAAGATATATATTTTTAATGGTGTTGTAAGATATGTATGTGTAATGGTGTAAGACAGATGTGTAATGGTGTTGTAATATATATATTTGTAATGGTGTAAGATATATATGTGTAATGGTCTTGTAAGATATATATGTGTGATGGTGTAAGACAGATGTGCAATGGTGCTGTAAGATATATATGTTTAATGGTGTTGTAAGATATATATGTGTAATGGTACTGTAAGACAGATGTGTAATGGTGTTGTAAGATATATATGTGTAATGGTGTTTGTAAGACAGATGTGTAATGGTGTTGTAAGATATATGTACGTAATGGTGTTGCAAGATATATATATGTAATGGTGCTGTAAGATATATATGTGTAATGGTGTTGTAAGATGTGTAATGTTGTTGAAAGATATATGTGTAATGGTGTTGTAAGACAGATGTGTAACGGTGTTGTAAGATATATATGTGTAATGGTGTTGTAAGATAATATATATGTGTAATGGTGTAAGATAGATATGTGTAATGGTGTTGTAAGACAGATGTGTAATGGTGTTGTTAGATATATATGTGTAGTGGTGTAAGATATATATGTGTAATGGTGTTGTAAGGTATATATGTGTAATGGTGTAAGATAGATATTTGTAATGGTGTTGTAAGACAGATGTGTAATGGTGTTGTTAGATATATATATGTGTAGTGGTGTAAGATATATATGTGTAATGGTGTTGTAAGACAGATGTGTAATGGTGTTGTAAGACAAAAGTGTATTGGTGTTGTAAGATATATATGTGTAATGGTGTTGTAAGATATATATGTGTAATGGTGTTGTAAGATAGATGTGTAATGGTGTAAGATATATATGTGTAATGTAAGATATATGTGTGTAATGGTGTTGGAAGATATATATGTGTAATGGTGTTGTAAGACAGATGTGTAATGCTGTTGTAAGATATATATGTGTAATGTTGTTGCAAGATATAAATGTGTAGTGGTGTAAGATATATATGTGTAGTGGTGTAAGATATAGATGTGTAGTGGTGTAAGATATATATGTGTAATGGTGTTGTAAGACATATGTGTAATGGTGTTGCAAAACATATATGTGTAATGGTGTTGTAAGACATATATGTGTAATGGTGTTGTAAGATATATATGTGTAAAGTTGTAAGATATATATGTGTAATGGTGTTGTAAGACAGATGTGTAATGGTGTTGTTAGATATATATGTGTAGTGGTGTAAGATATATATGTGTAATGGCGTTGTAAGGTATATATGTGTAATGGTGTAAGATAGATATTTGTAATGGTGTTGTAAGACAGATGTGTAATGGTGTTGTTAGATATATATGTGTAGTGGTGTAAGATATATATGTGTAATGGTGTTGTAAGACAGATGTGTAATGGTGTTGTAAGACAAAAGTGTATTGGTGTTGTAAGATATATATGTGTAATGATGTTATAAGATATATATGTGTAATGGTGTTGTAAGATAGATGTGTAATGGTGTAAGATATTTATGTGTAATGTAAGATATATGTGTGTAATGGTGTTGGAAGATATATATGTGTAATGGTGTTGTAAGACAGATGTGTAATGCTGTTGTAAGATATATATGTGTAATGTTGTTGCAAGATATAAATGTGTAGTGGTGTAAGATATATATGTGTAGTGGTGTAAGATATAGATGTGTAGTGGTGTAAGATATATATGTGTAATGGTGTTGTAAGACATATGTGTAATGGTGTTGCAAAACATATATGTGTAATGGTGTTGTAAGACATATATGTGTAATGGTGTTGTAAGATATATATGTGTAAAGTTGTAAGATATATATGTGTAATGGTGTTGTAAGACAGATGTGTAATGGTGTTGTTAGATATATATGTGTAGTGGTGTAAGATATATATGTGTAATGGTGTTGTAAGGTATATATGTGTAATGGTGTAAGATAGATATTTGTAATGGTGTTGCAAGACAGATGTGTAATGGTGTTGTTAGATATATATGTGTAGTGGTGTAAGATATATATGTGTAATGGTGTTGTAAGACTGATGTGTAATGGTGTTGTAAGACAAAAGTGTATTGGTGTTGTAAGATATATATGTGTAATGGTGTTGTAAGATATATATGTGTAATGGTGTTGTAAGATAGATGTGTAATGGTGTAAGATATATATGTGTAATGTAAGATATATGTGTGTAATGGTGTTGGAAGATATATATGTGTAATGGTGTTGTAAGACAGATGTGTAATGCTGTTGTAAGATATATATGTGTAATGTTGTTGCAAGATATAAATGTGTAGTGGTGTAAGATATATATGTGTAGTGGTGTAAGATATAGATGTGTAGTGGTGTAAGATATATATGTGTAATGGTGTTGTAAGACATATGTGTAATGGTGTTGTAAAACATATATGTGTAATGGTGTTGTAAGACATATATGTGTAATGGTGTTGTAAGATATATATGTGTAATGTTGTAAGATATATATGTGTAATGGTGTTGTAAGACAGATGTGTAATGTTGTCGTAAGATATATATGTGTAATGGTGTAAGACAGATGTGTAATGGTGTTGAAAGATATATATGTGTAATGGTGTTGTAAGACAGATGTGTAATGGTGTTGTAAGATATATATGTGTAATGGTGTTGTAAGACAGATCTGTAATGGTGTTGTAAGATATATATATTTGTAATAGTGTTGTAAGATATATATATGTAATGGTGTTTTAATACAGATGTGTAATGGTGTAAGATATATATGTGTAATGATGTTGCAAGATATATATGTGTAGTGGTGTTATAAGATATATATGTGTAGGGATGTTGTAAGATATATATGTGTAATGGTGTTGTAAGACATATGTGTAATGGTGTTGTTAGACATATATGTGTAACGGTGTTGTAAAATATATATGTGTAATGGTGTAAGATATATATGTGTAATGATGTAAGACAGATGTGTAACAGTGTTGTAAGATATATATGTGTAACTGTGTTGTAAGATATGTATGTCTAATGGTGTTTTAAGACAGATGTGTAATGGTGTTGTAAGATGTATATGTGTAATGATGTAAGATATATATGTGTAATGGTGTTGTAAGATATGTGTAATGGTGTTGTAAGAGATATATGTGTAATAGGTTCATAGGTTCATAGATTAGTACTAGGCTAACTGCCCTTGTGAGCCATTTTAAGCCTAGCTAATTATCCCTTTTGAGACTCAAACCCTGCACCTTGTGTTTGTAAGGCAAACACCTTAGCCATTAGGCCACCCACCCAACCTTGGTGTTGTAAGAGATATATGTGTAATGGTGTTGTAAGAGATATATATGTTTAATGGTGTTGTAGGATATATATGTGTAATGGTGTTGTAAGATATATATGTGTAATGGTGTTGTAAGATATATATGTGCAAAGGTGTTGCAAGATATATATGTGTAATGGTGTAAGACAGATGTGTAATGGTGTAAGATATATATTTTTAATGGTGTTGTAAGATATGTATGTGTAATGGTGAAAGACAGCTGTGTAAAGGTGTTGTAATATATATATTTGTAATGGTGTAAGACAGATGTGCAATGGTGCTGTGAGATATATATGTTTAATGGTGTTGTAAGATATATATGTTTAATGGTACTGTAAGACAGATGTGTAATGGTGTTGTAAGATATATATGTGTAATGGTGTTTGTAAGAAAGATGTGTAATGGTGTTGTAAGATATATATGCGTAATGGTGATGTAAGATATATATATGTAATGGTGCTGTAAGATATATATGTGTAATGGTGTAAGATGTGTAATGGTGTTGAAAGATATATGTGCAATGGTGTTGTAAGACAGATGTGTAATGGTGTTGTAAGATATATATGTGTAATGGTGTTGTAAGACAGATGTGTAATGCTGTTGTAAGATATATATGTGTTATGGTGTAAGATATATATGTGTAATGTTGTTGCAAGATATATATGTGTAGTGGTGTAAGATATATATGTGTAGTGGTGTAAGATATTTATGTGTAATGGTGTTGTTAGACATATGTGTAATGGTGTTGTAAGACATATATGTGTAATGGTGTTGTAAGACAGATGTGTATTGTTGTTCTAAGATATATATGTGCAATGTTGTTGTAAGATATATATGTGTAATGGTGTTGTAAGACAGATGTGTAATGGTGTAAGATATATATGTGTAATGATGTTGAAAGATATATATGTGTAATGGTGTTGTAAGACAGATGTGTAATGGTGTTGTAAGATATATATGTGTAATGGTGTGAGATATATATGTGTAATGTTGTTGCAAGATATATATATGTAGTGGTGTAAGATATATATGTGTAGTGGTGTAAGATATTTATGTGTAATGGTGCTGTAAGACATATGTGTAATGGTGTTGTAAGACATATATGTGTAATGGTGTTGTAAGACAGATGTGTATTGTTGTAAGATATATATGTGCAATGTTGTTGTAAGATTTATATGTGTAATGGTGATGTAAGACAGATGTGCAATGGTGTTGTAAGACATATATGTGTAATGGTGTTGTAATACATATATATGTAATGGTGTTGTAAGATATATATGTGTAATAGTGTTGTAAGATATATATGTGTAATTGTGTAAGACAGATGTGTAATGGTGTAAGATATATATCTGTAATGGTGTTGAAAGATATATATGTGTAATGATGTTGTAAGACATATATGTGTAATGGTGTTGTAATACATATATGTGTAATGGTGTTGTAAGACACATGAGTAATGGTGTTGTAAGATATATATGTGTAATGGTGTTGTAAAACAGATGTGTAATGTAAGATATATATGTGTAATAGTGTTGTAAGATATATATGTGTAATGGTGTTGTAAGACAGATGTGTAATGGTGTAAGACAGTTGTGTAATGGTGTTGTAAGACAGATGTGTAATGATGTAAGATACATATATGTAATGGTGTTGTAAGACAGATGTGTAATGGTGTTGTAAGATAAATGTGTAATGGTGTTGTAAGATATATATGTGTAATCGTTTTGTAAGACAGATGTGTAATGTAGGATATATATGTGCAATGCTGTAAGACAGATGTGTAATGGTGTAAGATAGATATGTGTAGTGTTGTAAGATATACGTGCAGTGGTGTGAGACATATATGTGTAATGGTGTTGTAAGACAGATGTGTAATGGTGTAAGACAGATCTGTAATGGTGTAAGGCAGATGTGTAATGGTGTTGTAATATATATATTTGTAATGGTGTAAGATATATATGTGTAATGGTCTTGTAAGATACATATGTGTGATGGTGTAAGACAGATGTGCAATGGTGCTGTAAGATATATATGTTTAATGGTGTAAGATATATATGTGTAATGGTACTGTAAGACAGATGTGTAATGGTGTTGTAAGATATATATGTGTAATGGTGTTTGTAAGACAGATGTGTAATGGTGTTGTAAGATATATATGCGCAATGGTGATGTAAGATATATATATATGTAATGGTGCTGTAAGATATATATGTGTAATGGTGTTGTAAGATGTGTAATGGTGGTGAAAGATATATGTGTAATGGTGTAGGACAGATGTGTAATGGTGTTGTAAGATATATATGTGTAATGGTTTTGTAAGATATATATGTGTAATGGTGTAAGATATATATGTGTAATGGTGTTGTAAGACAGATGTGTAATGGTGTTGTTAGATATATATGTGTAGTGGTGTAAGATATATATGTGTAATGGTGTTGTAAGGTATATATGTGTAATGGTGTAAGATAGATATTTGTAATGGTGTTGTAAGACAGATGTGTAATGGTGTTGTTAGATATATATGTGTAGTGGTGTAAGATATATATGTGTAATGGTGTTGTAAGACAGATGTGTAATGGTGTTGTAAGACAAAAGTGTATTGGTGTTGTAAGATATATATGTGTAATGGTGTTGTAAGATATATATGTGTAATGGTGTTGTAAGATAGATGTGTAACGGTGTAAGATATATACATATAATGTAAGATATATGTGTGTAATGGTGTTGGAAGATATATATGTGTAATGGTGTTGTAAGTCAGATGTGTAATGCTGTTGTAAGATATATATGTATAATGTTGTTGCAAGATATATGTGTAATGCTATTGCAAGATATATATGTGTAGTGGTGTAAGATATATATGTGTAGTGGTGTAAGATATAGATGTGTAGTGGTGTAAGATATATATGTATAATGGTGTTGTAAGACATATGTGTAATGGTGTTGTAAGATATATATGTGTAATGTAAGATATATATGTGTAATGGTGTTGTAAGACAGATGTGTAATGTTGTCGTAAGATATATATGTGTAATGGTGTCAGACAGATGTGTAATTGTGTTGAAAGATATATATGTGTAATGGTGTTGTAAAACATATATGTGTCATGGTGTTGTAAGATATATATGTGTAATGGTGTTGTAAGACAGATGTGTAATGGTGTTGTAAGATATATATGTGTAATCATGTTGTAAGACAGATCTGTAATGGTGTTGTAAGATATATATGTGTAATGGTGTTGTAAGATATATATGTGTAATGGTGTTGTAAGACAGATGTGTAATGGTGTAAGATATATATGTGTAATGGTGTTGCAAGATATATATGTGTAGTGGTGTTATAAGATATATATGTGTAGGGATGTTGTAAGATACATATGTGTAATGGTGTTGTAAGACATATGTGTAATGGTGTTGTAAGACATATATGTGTAACGGTGTTGTAAAATATATATGTGTAATGGTGTAAGATATATATGTGTAATGATGTAAGACAGATGTGTAACAGTGTTGTAAGATATATATGTGTAACTGTGCTGTAAGATATATATGTCTAATGGTGTTGTAAGACAGATGTGTAATAGTGTTGTAAGATATATATGTGTAATGGTGTAAGATATATATGTGTAATGATGTAAGACAGATGTGTAACAGTGTTGTAAGATATATATGTGTAACTGTGCTGTAAGATATATATGTCTAATAGTGTTGTAAGACAGATGTGTAATGGTGTTGTAAGATATATATGTGTAATGATGTAAGATATATATGTGTAATGGTGTTGTAAGATATGTGTAACGGTGTTGTAAGAGATATATGTGTAATAGGTTCATAGGTTCATAGATTAGTACTAGGCTAACTGCCCTTGTGAGCCATTTTAAGCCTAGCTAATTTTCCCTTTTGAGACTCAAACCCTGCACCTTGTGTTTGTAAGGCAAACACCTTAACCATTAGGCTTCCAACCCAACCTTGATGTTGTAAGAGATATATGTGTAATGGAGTTGTAAGAGATATATATGTGTAATGGTGTTGTAGGATATATATGTGTAATGGTGTTGTAAGATATATATGTGTAATGGTGTTGTAAGATATATTTGTGCAATGGTGTTGCAAGTTATATATGTGTAATGGTGTAAGACAGATATGTAATGGTGTTAGATATATATGTGTTATGGTGTTGTAAGACAGATATGTAATGGTGTTGTAAGATTGATGTGTAATGGTGTTGTAAGGTATATATGTGTAATGGGTGTGTAAGATATATATGTGCAATGGTGTGAGATGTGTAATGGTGTAAGATATATATATGGAATGGTGTTGTAAGACAGATGTGTAATGGTTTTCTAAGATATAGATTTGTAATGGTGTAGGACAGATGTGTAATGATGTAAGATATATATGTGTAATGGTGTAAGACAGATGTGTAATGGTGTTGTAAGATATATATGTGTAATGGTGTTGTAAGATATATATGTGTAACGGTGTTGTAAGATATATATGTGTAACGGTGTTGTAAGATATATATGTGTAATGGTGTTGTAAGATATATATGTGTAATGGTGTTTTTAAGAAAGATGTGTAATGGTGTTGTAAGATATATATGTGTAATGGTGTTGTAAGGTATATATGTGTAATGGTGTTGTAATAAGGTATATATGTGTAATGGTGTTGTAAGACAGATGTGTAATGGTGTTGTAAGATATATATGTGTAATGGTGTTGTAAGATATATATGTGTAATGGTGTAAGACAGATGTGTAATGGTGTTGTAAGATATATATGTGTAATGGTTTTGTCAGACAGATGTGTAACGGAGGATATATATGTGTAATGGTGTTGTAAGACAGATGTGTAAAGGTGTTGTAAGATATATATGTGTAATGTTGTTGTAAGATATATATGTGTAGTGGTGTTGTAAGATATATATGTGTAGTGGTGTTGTAAGATATATATGTGTAGTTGTAAGATATATATGTGTAGTGGTGTTGTAAGATATATATGTGTAATGGTGTAAGACATATATGTGTAATGGTGTTGTAAGACAGATGTGTAATGGTGTTGTAAGATATATCTGTGTAATGGTTTTGTAAGACAGATGTGTAGTGGTGTATGATATATATGTGTAATGGTGTAAGACAGATGTGTAATGGTGTTGTAGGACATACATGTGTAACGTTGTTGTAAGATATATATGTGCAATGGTAAGACAGATGTGTAATGGTGTTGCAAGATATATATGTTTAATGGTGTTGTAAGATATATATGTGTAATGGTGTTGTAATAAGGAATATATGTGTAATGGTGTTGTAATAAGGTATATATGTGTAATGGTGTTGTAAGACAGATGTGTAATGGTGTTGTAAGATATATATGTGTAATGATGTAAGACAGATCTGTAATGGTGTTGTAAGATATATATGTGTAATGGTGTAAGACAGATGTGTAATGGTGTTGTAAGATATATATGTGTAATGGTGTAAGATATATATGTGTAATAGTGTTGTAAGACAGATGTGTAATGGTGTTGTAAGATATATCTGTGTAATGGTGTTTTAAGATATATATGTGTAGTGGTGTAAGACATGTGTAATGGTGTTGTAAGAGATATATGTGTAATAGTGTTGTAAGAGATATATGTGTAATGGTGTTGTAAGTTATATATATATGTGCAATGGTGTTGCAAGATATATATGTGCAATGGTGTTGCAAGATATATATGTGTAATGATGTAATATATATATATATATATATATATATATATATATATATATATATATATATATATATGTAATGATGTAAGAGATGTGTAATGGTGTACGATATATATGTGCAATGGTGTTGTAAGACAGATGTGTAATGGTGCTGTAAGATATATATGTGTAATGGTGTTGTAACACAG
Organism: Protopterus annectens; assembly: GCF_019279795.1. Taxonomy (NCBI): domain Eukaryota; kingdom Metazoa; phylum Chordata; order Ceratodontiformes; family Protopteridae; genus Protopterus; species Protopterus annectens. Next base: position 1,851,457,328 of record NC_056729.1, on the reverse strand, counting down.
ATGTGTAATGGTGTTGTAAGATATATATGTGTAATGTTGTAAGATATACATGTGTAATGTTGTAAGACATATATGTGTAATGGTGTTGTAAGTCATATATGTGTAATGGTGTTGTAAGACATATATGTAATGGTGTAAGACAGATGTGTAATGGTGTTGTAAGATATATATGTGTAATGGTGTAAGATATATCTGTGTAATGGTTTTGTAAGACAGATGTGTAATGGTTTAAGATATATATGTGTAATGGTCTTGTAAGATATATATGTGTAATGGTGTTTTAAGACAGATGTGTAACGGTGTAAGATATATATGTGTAATGGTGTTGTAAGTTTCTAGAAAGCCAGTGCTTGGTTGGGCTAAAGGGAAGTCTCTGTGTTCACCAGTGGGAGTGGTTAACACTGAACAGCCTGCCTGTCCCTGGAGGAGTGGTTACTACCTAGAAGCTGTAGTTTTATTGGCCATTTTGGGTCAATTCTAAACTCCTTGATCTCTCTCTCTTAAAACCCTACAACTCTCTTTTTGTGCAGTTTTGCGCACTGAGCAACGTCGGGCAGCGCTGCCTAAACAGGTTTAAACTATTCCAGGCTCCACAAAGTCTGCTCTTCACTTTTTCCCTTAGAACTGTTCAAACTCTCAAAGTAATCACTCTATTCTCTTTCTAAAGCCCTGCACTTGCTCAGCTCTTTTAAGGAAACACTAACTAAAGCACTACACCCTCCTTGACTTCTCGTAAGTATTAGACTCTCGATTGGTCCTTCCTGATCAAGTAAAAAATCAGTTCCCTTCCCTAATCTAATCAGTAAAAAAAACAGTTCCCTATACTAATCTGATATGTCCAAGGGTCAGTTTCAATGTTACTCTCCAGTCCAGCTGGTGAATCTGGGAATTTTGAGGCAATGTTCCAATTGCCTTATGTACACAGACAACCCTCTCCTCCTTCCAACAAACTCTAATACATGTGAGAGATGCAGTTACACAGCCAAACTGGAGGCAGAGCTCTCTCAACCCAAGACTGGCATAGTCAGTCAGGAGGAAAAGGTAACCTCCTACACCACAAATCCAGTCTCACACAGACCTATTGCATCTGCATACCCAGCACATAAACACACAAAAACATACTCGGAGGCTCTAACTAAAAATCTGCCTAAACAGCAAAGACCTCCTAAGCAGATATCCAAGCAACAGCCACCCCTCAACAATACCCACAAATCACATATCTCACAAAATCAGTGTGCCTCACAGTCACAGCCCATAAGGCCAAACAACACACTAAGTACACTTGTTATAGGGGACTCTATTGCCCGGCACACTGATGTCCCACTCACCAGACTGAACAAGGAGAAGGTCACTGGAAGCTGCCTATCGGGTGCCAGTATCCACCACATAATGCAAGCACTCAGGTCACTCCAAAGCAAGTACAAGTATGACTCCGTCATTGTCCATGCTGGTGTGAATGACCTGAGATGTACCTCCCTGGACTACATGAAAAGAGACATAGAGGAGCTCTCTGACCATGTAGCCCAGGCTGGTATGTCCCTGACCTTGAGTAGCATCTTGCCCTCACCAAGAATGATGCCACAGTATAAAGACAAAATGATCAGTTTCAACAATTGGCTAAAGTATTGGTGTCATTCAAAGGGGATCCAGTGTCTGTCAGCCTGGGATGACATGCTGGACAAGCCACGTTGCTTCGCTAGGGACGGCTTGCACCTGTCACCCTTAGACTTTCGTATACTGGGCAAGGCTCTTGCCACCCCCATAGTGCCTTTTTTAGGCAAGGCTCAAAGGACAAACCCACCTCCATAGACAACCCAAAGATAAAAAAACTAAAGGTAATGCTACTCAATGCCAGAAGTCTAAACCTCAAGATGCACACACTCGAGACTCTCCTCCGTATGGAGAAAATCAATGTCTGTGCAGTAACAGAAACCTGGTTCAAGGCTCCCGAGAGCACCCCAGCACTACCAGGTTATAACTCATACCATGCGTTTTGGCCCCAAAACTCGGACCGAAGCACAAAAGGGGGGGTATCTATATTCATCAAAGATACCTACACCTCCAGGTTAGTGGCACTGCACAAAGCATCAGAAATTATCCATGTGCAACTAACAGCGGGCAAAACTGCCTTTCCATTTGTAGCCTGCTACAGAACACCCTCCCTATTACAGGAACTCCACTTGGCATTCCTGAGAACACTGGAGAATATGAAGGTCTCTCCAAATACTATGTTATTGGGTGACTTCAACTACCCAAACATTGACTGGGAAAACTACTCAAGCCCAAACACCCTCGCCCAATGGTTCCTTAAATTTATAAACTCTAACACAATGGAACAACTGGTCACCACTCCCACAAGAGGGAACAACATATTGGACCTGGTCATCACCAACATGGGGACTCTATGTTCCACACCAGAGGTAAACCCCTCATTGGTAAGATCAGACCATAAACAAATTTCCCTGGAAATCCATATCCCATCCCCACCCCCAGCCAAGGAAATCACTGTAAAGAATTTCTCCAAAGCCAACTTTGCACTTCTCAAGACTGAGATGGAATCCTTCAAAGCCCCTGGGCCAGAGGATAATACAGCCCAATCTGCAGAATCCTTTACAAATGCATTCTATGAGCACCTGCAGGAATGCATGGATCGTGCTATCCCAAATAAAACCAAGACTCACTTCTCCAAAAACAGGAGACCGGTCTGGTGGACTCCAGCCATAAATAAGCTATACAACAGAAGGAGGAAGCTACTACATGACAGAGCAAAATCCCAAAAAGGGAAGGCATCTCTGATCAGTATTAGCAAAACACTTCGATCTCTCATAAAATCATCAAAGGCCAGTTTCGAAAGAAAAAATGCCCTAGACACTAAAGATAATCACAAGGCCTTCTTTAGTTATGTCAGAAACATGGGTGGAAACTCCCAGATATGCTCTGAATTGTTGCATAATGGTACAAAATATACCAAACCTACAGACATAGCCAACATCCTGGCAGACAGATTCAGCGCAAACTTCTCCCCCCCCTTACCCCCCAAAGGAGCAAATGCCTATCCCAACTGAATGTAACCTCCCTGGCATCACAGATGCACAGGTGAAAGCTTCCCTCTCCAAAGCAAAAAACACATCATCCATGGGACCGGACTGTGTCCCAGGCTGTGTCTTACATGAGCTCCAAGAAGAACTGAACCCTCACATTAAGTCACTGTTCAAACTTAGCCTTATAATAGGATATGTACCCAAAGAATGGCGTACAGCTACAGTGGTCCCACTCCACAAAGATGGTGCCACAACGGACCCCGGAAACTATCGCCCCATAAGTCTGACTAGTCTAGTCTGTAAAGCTATGGAGCGTATTATCATGGAACTCATAAACAAAGACATTGGGAGCCTTCAGACACTGGACCCTACCCAATTCAGCTTTAAGGGCAGATCTTGCCTCTTAAACCTAGTTGATTTCTTTGAAACAGTTACCAAAGCCATAGATGAGGGCAAGGTAGTCCACACAGCCTACCTGGACCTCGCAAAAGCCTTCAACACAGTACCCCACTCGGGCATCATAAATAAGCTTACCAGCTTAAATATCAACCCCTATATCACAAGATGGGTTGCAAACTGGCTCAGAGATAGAACCCACATAGTCAGAATCGCAGGTGCCATATCCGAATCCAAACCAGTTACAAGTGGCGTCCCACAGGGCTCAGTTCTGGCACCTCTCTTGTTCGGTATATACTTCTCTGAGGTTCAGGCTAACACGGGGGGATTATGGCTGACAAAGTTCGCAGATTACTGCAAACTGGGGGCCATAATCGAATCTCCAGCTGACGCAAGCACCCTCCAAAAGGGTCTCACAGAGACGGATGCTTGGTGCCAGAGCCACGGCCTCAAGCTAAATGCTAAATAGTGCATAGTCATCCCCTTTGGGAAAAACAAGGTGCCCACAAATTACCACATAGGTGGTAATCCATTAAGTACGGAAGAAGTAATTAGAAATTTGGGGACCAACGTAGATAGTAATCTCTCCTTTGATAATCATGTTGCCAAAGTGGTTCGAAAGACCTTCTATATAGCCCACCTTATCATGAAAGGGTTCACATCTAGATCAAGAGAGGTCATTGTGCCCCTCTACTAATCATTCATCAGGCCCATAATTGAATACAATGCCCCTTTTGGGATGTACCTTACCTGACACCTGCAGCAACTGGAGAGACCCCAAAAGTACCTCACCAAGAGGATCATGGGCTACAAACAGATGTCCTATACAGCTTGACTAAAGAAACTCCAGCTCTACTCAGTTGCTTACCGCCTACTCAGAGGCGATCTATGCCTGACGTACAAAGCCATGTCAAACCCAGAATTAATGGACATGCTCCACCTCAAAAAATCCCAGTCCCTTAGAGCTACACACTCCAGGGACCTAAACCTCAGCACAAAAATAAATAGGACATGCTGGAGGGACAGATTCATTTCCCAGAGGCTCCCCTCACTCTGGAATAGAATCCCAATTCATGTTAGACATAGCCCCTCGCTGACCCTCTTCAAGTGAAATTTGTACGCGTGGATGGGAAATTGCAAATTCACCCCTGGGATCTCTCCTTTGTCCCTGCTAGACAGAGGCACAGTAAACTAATCTTAAAAGGGTACCTTCTGTGACCTACTTTACAGAGGCACAGTAGTCTAATCTAATAGGGAGGCAGAAGCCAAATACACTCTGGCTAGGCTTATAAATGCCCTAGGGCAGATAGCCTAGTATCTACCTATGAACCTATGGTGTTGTAAGACATATATGTGTAATGGTGTTGTAATACGGATTCACTTCAGAAGATCGAATTTCCAAAATCTCGAACTGCAAATAACCGAAACCAAAAGCTCGAGTTTCGGAAACTCGAACTTCTGAAGGGAAACCATCAAAAAAAAAAACACAAACTTTTGCAGGGGCTGTGCCCCTCGTCCCCATGGGCTGTGCCCCACATCCCCTACTTAAATATACCATCTCAAGATCGCTACAGTGGGAGATGGAAATCTCCCATCTTGCTGTATGAAGCGCAAACAGAGATTTCTCACTTCCTGCCAACACCACAAAACAAATAAAACATTATGTACACACAAGGCATACAACAATACTTGCCTCTGTGTGCACGTAATGTATTAAGGTAAGTAAAGTCTTATTTCTAAACACTACACACATTCGATTTACTAAAATTTCGATCATATGGTCTCGACCATATGAAATTCGAGATTTCAGTAATTCGATTATGTGAAGTGTTCCCGTTGTAAGACATATGTGCAATGGTGTTGTAAGACAGATGTGTAATGGTGTTGTAAGATATATATGTGTAATGGTGTTGTAAGACAGATGTGTAATGTTGTCATAAGATATATATGTGTAATGTTGTCATAAGATATATATATATATATATATATATATATATATATATATATATATATATATATATGTGTGTGTGTGTAATGGTGTTTTAAGATATATATGTGCAATGGTGTTGTAAGATATATATGTGTAATGGTGCTGAAAGATATATATGTGTAATGGTGTTGTAAGACATATATGTGTAATGGTGTTGTAAGACAGATGTGTAATGGTGTTGAAAGATATATATGTGTAATGGTGTTGTAAGATAGATGTCTAATGGTGTTGTAAGATATATATGTGTAATGGTGTCATAAGATATATATGTGTAGTGGTGTTGTAAGACATATATGTGTAATGGTGTTTTAAAATATATATGTGTAATGGTGTTGTAAGTCAGATGTGCAATGGTGTTGTAAGATATATATATGTGTAGTGGTGTTATAAGATACATATGTGTAATGGTGTTGTAAGATATATATGTGGAATGATGTAAGATATATATGTGTAATGGTGTTGTAAGATATTTATGTGTAATGGTGTTGTAAGATATTTATGTGTAATGGTGTTGTAAGACAGATATGTGTAATGGTGTTGTAAGAGATATATGTGTAATGGTGTTGTAAGAGATATATGTGTAATGGTGTTGTAGGATATATATGTGTAATGGTGTTGTATGATATATATGTGTAATGGTGTTGTAGGATATATATGTGTAATGGTGTTGTAAGATAGATATGTGTAATGGTGTTGTAAGACAAATGTGTAATGGTGTTGTAAGATATATATGTGTAATGTTGTAAGATATATATGTGTAGTGGTGTAAGATATATATGTGTAGTGGTGTTGTAAGATATATATGTGTAATGGTGTTGTAAGATATATATGTGGAATGGTTGTTGTAAGACAGATGTGTAATGGTGCTGTAAGGCAGATGTGCATTGGTGTTGTAAGATATATCTGTGTAATGGTTTTGTAAGACAGATGTGTAATGGTGGAAGATATATATGTGTAATGGTGTAAGACAGATGTGTAATGGTGTTGTAAGACATACATGTGTAACGGTGTTGTAAGATATATATGTGTAGTGGTGTTGTATGATATACATGTGCAATGGTCTTGTAAGATATATATGTGTAATGGTGTTATAAGACAAATGTGTAATGGTGCTGTAAGATATATATGTGTAATGGTGTTGTAAGATATATATGTGTAATAGTGTTGTAAGAAAGATGTGTAATGGTGTTGTAAGATATATATGTCTAATGGTGTTGTAAGATGTGTAATGGTGTTGTAAGATATATATGTGTAATGGTGTTGTAAGATATATATGTGTAATAGTGTTGTAAGACAGATGTGTAATGGTGTTGTAAGATATATATGTGTAATGGTGTTGTAAAATAGATGTGTTATGGTGTTGAAAGATAGATGTGTTATGGTGTTGAAAGATAGATGTGTAATGGTGTTGAAAGATATATGTGTAATGGTGTTGAAAGACAGATGTGTAATTGTGTTGTAAGATATATATGTGTAATGGTGTTGTAAGATATATATGTGTAATGGTGTTGTAAGATATATATGTGGAATGGTTGTTGTAAGACAGATATGTAATGGTGCTGTAAGGCAGATATGTATTGGTGTTGTAAGATATATCTGTGTAATGGTTTTGTAAGACAGATGTGTAATGGTGGAAGATATATATGTGTAATGGTGTAAGACAGATGTGTAATGGTGTTGTAAGACATACATGTGTAACGGTGTTGTAAGATATATGTGTAGTGATGTTGTATGATATACATGTGCAATGGTCTTGTAAGATATATATGTGTAATGGTGTTATAAGACAAATGTGTAATGGTGTTGTAAGATATATATGGGTAATGGTGTTGTAAGATATATATGTGCAATGGTGTTGTAAGACAGATGTGTAATTTTGTTGTAAGTTATATATGTGTAATGGTGTTGTAAGACAGATGTGTAATGGTGTTGTAAGACAGATGTGTAATGGTGTTGTAAGATATATATATGTGTAATGGTGTTGTAAGGCAGATTTGTAATGGTGTGAAAGATATATTTATGTAATGGTATAAGAAACATATGTGTAATGGTGTAAGAAAGATGTGTAATGGTGTAAGATATATACCTGTAATGGTGTAAGACAGATGTGTAGTGGTGTTGTAAGATATATATGTGTAATGGTGTTGTAAGACAGATTTGTAATGATGTGAAATATATATATGTGTAATGGTGTTGTAAGATATATATGTGTAAGTGTGTAAGATATATATGTGTAATGTTGTTGCAAGATATATATGTGTAGTGGTGTAAGATATATATATATATATATATATATATATATATATATATATATATATATATATATATATGTTTAGTGGTGTTGTAAGATATATATGTGTAATGGTGTTGTAAGACATTTATGTGTAATGGTGTAAGACATATATGTTTAATGGTGTTGTAAGACAGATGTGTAATAGTGTTGTAAGATATATATGTGTAATGTTATTGTAATATATATATGTGTAGTGGTGTTGTAAGATATATATGTGTAGTGGTGTTGTAAGATATATATGTGTAATGGTTATATATGTGTAGTGGTGTTGTAAGATATATATGTGTAGTGGTGTTGTAAGATATATATGTGGAATGATGTTGTAAGACAGATGTGTAATGGTGTTGTAAGATATATCTGTGTAATGGTTTTGTAAGACAGATGTGTAATGGTGTAAGATATATATGTGTAATAGTTTAAGACAGATGTGTAATGGTGTTATAAGAGATATATGTGTAATGGTGTTGTAAGATATATATATATATATATATATATATATATATATATATATATATATATATATGTAATGTTGTAAGATATATATGTATGTAATGTTGTAAGATATATATATATATATATATATATATATATATATATATATATATATATATATATATATATATATGCAATGGTGTTGCAAGATATATATGTGCAATGGTGTTGCAAGATATATATGTGTAATGGTGTTGCAAGATATATATATGTGTAATGATGTAAGATATATATATGTGTAATGATGTAAGATGTATATGTATATATATATATATATATATATATATATATATATATATATATATATATATATATAAATCAAAAACTTCTGTAACTCAAAACAAAAATGTGAAGAAACCACACCAAGCCGAAACTGTTGCTTAGCGCTTTCGTTCGTTTATTGTTACATCGAACTTCTTCAGAGCTTATAATAATCTTCAAAAAGAGAAACAGTGTTTAAATACTTTGCTCACTGCTAAAAAAAACATCAAGGTTAATGTAAACAATGCTGTTGAGTATAGGACCAATTACAGTGAATCTCAAGTTACTAGTACACAATAAAACCACTAGGACAGGAAAGGTGTGGCTGGGCTGCTAGCCAAACCACTTCAAAGCACATTTAACATTTAAGTTTTCATTCAGCCCTGGGGCCATTTCAGCATTTAACAACAACTGCCACCTTAGTTCTTTCAGTTCAAGCAGTGTTTCACAGTCCCCAAAGAACTGGTCCACTTGTTCAAGAATAAAAAACTTGAATCTAGTAAATGAAACACAAATTTCACTGTGTCTGCCTAAAGCATTGTTGTTGTCTTGTGCCCTGATGGCTGCTAAATGCTCTTTTACCCTGTCTGAAAGTTTCCTAATAGTTTTCCCTACATAGAATGACTGACAAGACTCACAAATTGCAGCATAGACTATAAAAGATGAACGGCAGTTAAAATGATTATTGAATTTGACCTTAATGTCACAGTGTTGAAAGCAGTAATGCAACCCTGTGAAAATAAAAGGACAAATAACACAGTTATTACACATAAACATGCCTTTAGTGTCACTCAGTTGATTCTGTGATTCTTGTGCTTCAGAGTCCCTGTAAATGTTTTTTTCATTTCTTTCAAAAGATAGTTTAAGTGTTTTCGTCCTCTTGTATGAAAAAAGAGGCTCATTACCTAGGGCGCGATGCAGATCTCTGTTAGATTTAATAATGTTCCAGTTTTGATCAAGAATGTTTTTAATCTGCTGCATGTCCCTGCAAATGGGGACTGGGAAGCTGCAGTTTCTGTCTGAGGATTCTGCTGCAGTGACGTTAGTTTTAGGAGTGAACCCAGATTTCAAAATGGGCTTGTGTTTGTTGTGCCTGTCTGTTGCCACTTCTGTGAAAATGTCATAAACCAACTGTTCAGGGTAGTGTCTGTTTATGAACATACTGGAGAGAAAACGGCATTCAGATAAAAAAGTGTTGTCCTCAGAAATGAGCCTAGACAGTCGAATGAACTGCCCCCTTACAACATTTTTCTTCATAAAGAAGGGGTGCTGGCTGCTGAAGTCCAGAAAGTTATTTCTGTATGTGTCCTTACGGTAGACGTTAGACTTAAGTAACCCAGTAGCATCAATTGAAATTTGCGTGTCCAGAAAGTTAATATGTGAACCACAGCCTGAGATGACAAACTCGAGATAGGAGATGCTGTCTGTAAGGCCTTTGATAAAAAGTTCCAATTCTGTCTTGGGCCCTTCCCACACAAAAAAAATATCGTCAATAAAACGACGATAAAGATGGACTTTGTTGAAATCTCTTAAGTGAATTAATGTCTCCATTTCCCAAGTACTGAGGACCAAGTTTGCAAAGGCCGGGGCCATTTTCGACCCCATCGCCACCCCTTTTATTTGCTGATAGATTAAGCCATTGAAATGGAAAAAGTTGTTTTTTAATACTGCAGTGGTTAGTGAAATCAAGGTTTCTGTTCTGACTGTACTGTAATGGGCATACTTGTTCAAAAATAATTCTACAGCTTGTAACCCTTCATGGTGAGGAATGTTGGTGTACAGGGCTACGATGTCAAGTGTGACCAAGATACATTTTGTAAAGTTCAGTTTACAGTTATGCAGTTCATTTAAAAAGTCCCACGAGTCTTTTATGTAGAATTTAGTAGCCTGTACTAGTGGATTGAAAACACTGTCCAAGTACTCTGAAATGGGTTCGGTCATGGTTCGTTTATTGGAGATAATCAGCCTGAAAGGGGGGTCGGTGGGGTTTTTATGTATCTTGGGGATGCCGAATGCCTTTCCTAGACTGGGGTTTTGTACTGACAATTCCTGTCCTAGTGGTTTTATTGTGTACTAGTAACTTGAGATTCACTGTAATTGGTCCTATACTCAACAGCATTGTTTACATTAAAGGACAACCGCACTCTCAGACTCAAAAAAACATATTAATTTCATCATGGTTTGATGTTTCCTACATTTTAATAGCACTCTGAGACTATTTTGAGTCGTTTAGATATTTTTAGATGCAATTTCTGACTCTGACCACATGGGGTCTGGCATATTGAAAAAATTCAGACTGTTTACTCTGCCTCTAAGTATCCCAGAATGCATTATTTGTCTCCAAAAAATTGCATCAGATCTGCCACGTTTTGCCTTAAGCTGCTGTCACTTCATTGACTTAACAGGCATTCACTGCAGTCTTAAAATCCCCTACTTTTGGTTAAAATGTTATCCTTTTTCAGTGACCACTTAAAACACAAGCAGTGCAAATGCTACAGAACAGAACTGAAAAGTGCATTTTTTAGCTTTTTCATCTTAGAAATGCTAACTTGCTTTCTTTTGTGAAGGCTGAAATCTAGCTCTTCAAGGAATCTCCCCTCCCACGTCACACCTACCTTCCCTAGCTGTCAAAGAGCCAAGGGTAATTTGACCCATTATCTGCATGTGATTGACAGCTCGTCACAGCAGGTGACCAGAGTAATGTACTGTTTGCTTGTCTGCCTTTTCCTTCTTACAGTGGGAGACTTTTTTTGTTGCACTACTCCTGTCAAATTTAAAACCAAGCTACATAGCACTGGCAATAATCCCTGCTTTGCAAAGCAATCTGCCACTTATTTTCCCTTCCTGTTTAAATAGCTAACAAATGATGCACTATATACTTGAAATATTTTAGACTTGCATGACAGCACCCACATGCTTTTTTGAGTCAATATTTAAAAATAATTATGGTAGTGCATACACACCATGAACACATGCACGCAGACACACACACTGCTTTACTTCTACAATGATTTAGATTTTATTTTTACATTTTATAGCAGTGTACTAACCAAGCAGAGAAATCTGGTTCAAAAGCAAGGATAAATTGATCCTGAAATACCTATGAACCTCAGCGCAATAAATTAGGACAAAGCCATACATAGAAGTGGGACAAAGGCACAAACAGAAAAGCACAGTCCGGGTCTGAACTGTCTGCAAACAGCTACAGTTAACTGAGTATGTGTCTACCTGTTTGAGCCAATATTCATTTTCCCCTGGAGAGCACTCTGCTTTGGCTTGTAAGCAGCCCCACACACACACACACACACACACACACACACACACACACACACACACACACACACACACACACACACACTTGCCCCTTGCTGTATCATATGGACATTAGAAGGCCTCCAGCTGAGGGCACTACATAGGTTACCTGTATTTTTTAGCAAGTTCCTCCTCCTATTTTATTTCTTCTCACTCAGAGCCCCTACCATGATAGTGCTATCCCTGGCCACAAAAACAAAATGGTTGCAAGGCATGTACTTCACTACCAGAAAACTGAGATCAGAAAACACCAGCCTTAGAGATTTTATCAGACTTTGCTTCTCAGTGAAGCATGTGCTATACTCACTCACAAAATGTTATATTAACAGGCAGAATATCACTTTGCAGACTAAAGAAATAGTATTTTGTCTACCAAACTTTATCACAAAGTCAAAAAAATATATGCCATGCTGATTCCATTATTTCAATAGGAATTGGCAGCAACTCTCACTCAAGGCATGCTGCTTAGCAGCTTTACAATGACTAAGCTGTTGTGCTTGTACAAGCAGCAAAATTCCTCATTTCCTTTCCCATCTATCTTCTATTTCTCTCTTATTTTCCTTACGTTTTTCATTATTTTAAAAACAAAACAACATGAGGCTCAAAGAATATGATAGCAACCGTGACATTAATCTTACAAGAACCTGCACTCTATGTGTAACGGAGCATTGTGAAGTGTCTGAGGCTACTTCTAAACTATGGACACATAGTGATGGACAAAATGTTGAACCTCTATATTGCCTACATCACTGTATATTTACCTGCTATAATAATCTTACATGGGAACCCAGAAATGCACTTAGCCTAGTTGCATGAAACAAGTATAGCTGCAGAAACCACCCCTGGACTACTACCACTCTCTTGCTGACTATTCATAAGTATGTTTATAGGCTGCAGAATTACTCAATAAATAAGTTTTATGCCTAATGGCTCCAGCATCCACATTAAAATAATTTCGTTACCCAGCTAACGGAAAAAAAAAGGTATTATTCAGCTGTGGCAAAGTTTCAAGCAGGTAGCAGGTTTGATGGCACACACACTAAAACGGAGCAAGCAGAGTAGCATAACAAATAAAAGACAAGCCCAGCAGCATAACCAATAAAGCGGATTACTAATATTAAAAAAATAAAAACATGACAAGACCAGCGAAGGTCAACAACAGAAACAAACAGCGAAAACATTACAAAACATCTGCAGCATGCAATGTGAAGCAGAGGCATCAACAAACTAAAAACCAAATACAGCTACAAATACAGCAAGGTTTTTAAAAACACACCAGCAACCACAATCGAAGCACAGGCATCAACTAAAGAAACCAAATACAGCTACAAATACAGCATGGTTTTAAAAACACCAGCAAGCAACTAAAACACTAGACAGTAATACAATTACTACAAGCAGCAATACACTTACTTCAGAAGGAAACCCAAGGCAGCAAGCACAGAAACACAGGCCGACTCAAGAATACAAAAGGCAGCATTAAACATAACCAGGAAATATAAACCCTGGATCAAAACGAAAATAAGTAGGCTAAGCTAAAAATGCAGCTGCGAAGGGAAGCATGTGGCACCCTTACAAACAGAAAAAGATTAACTCCACTAATGTGCAATTAAAAACTTGGGAGGACACAATATCAGGGCTAGGGAGGCATAGAAACAGGGACAAATTACATTTAGGATACACTATTAAGAAGTAATAAGACTTACCTTACTTATGAAGTAGCAAAACGCTGGTGAAGAAGAAGTGCTTCACATGAATAGAGTCGACCAGATTTGCTAACACAGAAAAGGAGTTCCACACAGCACCTAGTCCATTTATTAGGTTAACAGTGGGCTGGAAAGGCAGTGTTGACATCACAATGTGGGATGATCACAGGGATTCTGTACAGCATGCAAATAAGGCAGTGTTTACGTCACTTTGGGGGAGGAAACCTCCCAGGATCTTCAGCAAGAGCTATGGCAGATGTGACATCATTATTTAAGAGACGACTAGACAGTTTTCATCTTGGTTTTAAAACTGAAAGTCAAACAGTACGGAAAAGTATGAAGCCTAAGCAGTAAAAGAGAATAGTGAATTTTTTTTTAAAGCTGCGGTTATGTTTTTTTGAGGCTGTATCACATAACAGGATTTTAGGGAGACATCAGGTAGAGATATTTGATTTGATATCCCGTTGTTTTCCTTTAACCTTGATGTTTTTTTTTTTTAGTAGTGTGCAAAGTATTTAAACACTGTTTCTCTTTTTGAAGATTATTGTAAACTCTGAAGATGTTCGATGTACCAATAAACAAACGAAAGTGCTAAGCAACAGTTTCGGCTTGGTGTGGTTTTTTCACATTTTTGTTTTGAGTTACAGAAGTTTTTGATTTGTATCTGAGATTTTCTTCTATAGTTTAGTCGGTTGTTGTTGTGTATATATATATATATATATATATATATATATATATATATATATATATATATATATATATATATATATATATATATATATATAATGATGTAAGAGATGTGTAATGGTTTAAGATATATATGTGTAATGGTGTAAGACAGATGTGTAATGGTCTTGTAAGGTATATATGTGTAATGGTGCTATAAGATATATATGTGCGATGGTGTTGTAAGACAGATGTGTAATGGTGCTGTAAGATATATATGTGTAATGGTGTTGTAACACAGATGTGTAATGGTGTTGTAAGATATATATATGTAATGTTGTAAGATATACATGTGTAATGGTGTTGTAAGGCATATATGTGTAATGTTGTTGTAAGACAGATATATAATGGTGTTGTAAGACAGATATGTAATGGTGTTGTAAGACAGATTTGTAAAGGTGTTGTAAGACAGATGTGTAATGGTGTTGTAAGACATATATGTGTAATGGTGTAAGACAGATGTGTAATGGTGTTGGAAGACATATACGTGTAATGGTGTTGTAAGATATATATGTTTAATGGCGTTATAAGACAGATGTGTAATGGTGTAAGATATATATGTGTAATGGTGTTGTAAGATATATATGTGTAATGGTGTAAGACAGATGTGTAAAGGTGTTGTACGATATATATGTGTATTGGTGTTGTAAGGTATATGTGTGTAATGGTGTTGTAACATATATATGTGTAATTGTGTTGTAAGACAGATTTGTAATGGTGTAAGATATATATGTGTAATGGTGTTGTAAGGTATATGTGTGTAATGGTGTTGTAACATATATGTGTGTAATGGTGTTGTAAGATATATATGTGTAATGGTGTTGTAAGATATATATATGTGAAATGTTTTTTGTAAGATATATATGTGTAATGGTGTAAGCAGATGTGTAATGGTGTTGTAAGATATATATGTGTAATGGTGTTGTAAGATATATTTGTGTAATGGTGTTGTAAGATATATTTGTGTAATGGTGTTGTAAGACAGGTGTGTAATGGTGCTGTAAGTGAGATGTGTAATGGTGTTAGATATATATGTGTAATGGTGTAAGACAGATGTGTAATGGTATAAGACATATGTATAATGGTGTTGTAAGATATATATATGTGTAATGGTGTTGTAAGACAGATGTGTAATGGTGTAAGATATATATGTATAATGGTGTTGTAAGACAGATGTGTAATGATGTAAGATATAGATTTGTAATGGTGTAAGACAGATGTGTAATGGTGTTGTAAGACAGATGTGTAATTATTTAAGATATATATGTGTAATGGTGTTGTAAGACAGATGTGTGATGGTGTTATAAGATATATATATGTGATGGTTTTGTAAGACAGATGTGTAATGTAGGATATATATGTGTAATGGTGTTGTAAGACAGATGTGTATATGTGTTGTAAGATATATATGTGTAATGGTGTAAGATATATATGTGAAATGGTGTAAGATATATATGTGTAATGGTGTAAGATATATATGTGTAATGGTGTTTTAAGATATATATGTGCAACGGAGTAAGATATATATATATATATATATATATATATATATATATATATATATATATATATGCAATGGTCTTGTAAGATATATATGTGTAATGGTGTTATAAGACAGATGTGTAATGGTGTTGTAAGATATATATGTGTAATGGTGTTGTAAGATATATATGTGTAATGGTGTTGTAAGACAGATGTGTAACGGTGTAAGATATATATGTGCAATGGTATTGTAAGACAGATGTGTAATGGTATTGTAAGACAGATGTGTTGTGGTGTTGTAAGATATATATATATGTGTAATGTTGTTGTAAGATATATATTTGTAATTGTGTTGTAAGACAGATGTGTAATGGTGTTGTAAGAGATATATATGTGTAATGGTGTTGTTAGATATAGATGTGTAGTGGTGTTGTAAGACATATATGTGTAGTGGTGTTGTAAGACATATATGTGTAATGGTGTTGTAAGACATATATGTGTAATTGTGTTGTAAGACAGATGTGTAATGATGAAAGATATACATATGTAATGCTGTAAGACAGATGTGTAATGGTGTTGTAAGATATATATGTGTAATGGTGCTGTAAGACAGATGTGTAATGGTGTTGTAAGATATATATGTGTAATGTTGCTGTAAGATATATATGTGCAATGGTGTTGTAAGACAGATGTGTAATGGTTTTGCAAGATATATATGTGTTATGGTGTTGTGAGATATATATGTGTAATGGTGTTGTAAGATATATATGTGTCATGGTGTTGTAAGATATATATGTGTCATGGTGTTGTAAGATATATAAGTGTAATGGTGTTGTAAGATATATATGTGTAATGGTGTTGTAAGACTGATGTGTAATGGTGTTGTAAGATATATATGTGTAATGGTGTTGTAAGATATATATGTGTAATGTTTGATGTGTAATGTTGTTGCTTTGGAGCACTGGGGTTGTAAAGTGTCATTTTTTTTCTTTTTTATATACATTTGTTAACTTTGTAACCTTGACCAGTGAATGAGAAATTGGAAATTCACCACAAATCAGTCATCTTAGAGCTGGCACTAACACCAGAACTCACAAAAAGTGAAATCAGACTCAAAAACCTCACCAAGGCAAGCTATACCCTGCTAGAGGAAGGTATAAATGCATTCCAAGCCCCACTCCCAACTGGAAGTGTTAACTTCACTGTAGCTTACAACAAAGCCCTGTATAGACTTGGCTTTACCAAAAAGAATCAAAACCAGAGCCCCAAGTAAAAACAAGCTGCCATGGTGGACATCCAGCATCAAACTTTACAATAAAGGCAAAAAGTTGCTGTCCAAGGAAACAAAGGCGAGGTCCCAGCAATGGAAATGCATCCTCCTCAGCCTCAACAGGCAAATAAGACAACTTGTTAAATCCTTTAAGGGCTGGGTTGGCATCTATGTCTCTGATGCAAACAGGCAACCTGTAAATGGTTCATCTCCCAGACCATGCTGACACTTATCAAGGGTATCAGAACTTGTCAGAGATTTGGGATGCATGG